>NW_028164382.1:380712-434268 GCF_964263955.1 Coregonus lavaretus | reverse complement strand
GTATACCACTCCTTAAAGGTGTCCTACAGTATACAACTCCTTAAAGGTGTCCTACAGTATACCACTCCTTAAAGGTGTCCTACAGTATACCACTTCCTTAAAGGTGTCCTACAATATACCACTCCTTAAAGGTGTCCTACAGTATACCACTCCTTAAAGGTGTCCTACAGTATACCACTCTATAAAGGTGTCCTACCAGTATACCACTCCTTAAAGGTGTCCGTACAGTATACCACTCCTTAAAGGTGTCCTACAGTATACCACTCCTTAAAGGTGTCCTACAGTATACCACTCCTTAAAGGTGTCCTACAGTATACCACTCCTTAAAGGTGTCCTACAGTATACCACTCCTTAAAGGTGTCCTACAGTATACCACTCCTTAAAGGTGTCCTACAGTATACCACTCCTTAAAGGTGTCCTACAGTATACCACTCCTTAAAGGTGTCCTACAGTATACCACTCCTTAAAGGTGTCCTACAGTATACCACTCCTTAAAGGTGTCCTACAGTATACCACTCCTTAAAGGTGTCCTACAGTATACCACTCCTTAAAGGTGTCCTACAGTATACCACTCCTTAAAGGTGTCCTACAGTATACCACTCCTTAAAGGTGTCCTACAGTATACCACTCCTTAAAGGTGTCCTACAGTATACCACTCCTTAAAGGTGTCCTACAGTATACCACTCCTTAAAGGTGTCCTACAGTATACCACTCCTTAAAGGTGTCCTACGTATACCACTCCTTAAAGGTGTCCTACAGTATACCACTCCTTAAAGGTGTCCTACAGTATACCACTCCTTAAAGGTGTCCTACAGTATACCACTCCTTAAAGGTGTCCTACAGTATACCACTCCTTAAAGGTGTCCTACAGTATACCACTCCTTAAAGGTGTCCTACAGTATACCACTCCTTAAAGGTGTCCTACAGTATACCACTCCTTAAAGGTGTCCTACAGTATACCACTCCTTAAAGGTGTCCTACAGTATACCACTCCTTAAAGGTGTCCTACAGTATACCACTCCTTAAAGGTGTCCTACAGTATACCACTCCTTAAAGGTGTCCTACAGTATACCACTCCTTAAAGGTGTCCTACAGTATACCACTCCTTAAAGGTGTCCTACAGTATACCACTCCTTAAAGGTGTCCTACAGTATACCACTCCTTAAAGGTGTCCTACAGTATACCACTCCTTAAAGGTGTCCTACAGTATACCACTCCTTAAAGGTGTCCTACAGTATACCACTCCTTAAAGGTGTCCTACAGTATACCACTCCTTAAAGGTGTCCTACAGTATACCACTCCTTAAAGGTGTCCTACAGTATACCACTCCTTAAAGGTGTCCTACAGTATACCACTCCTTAAAGGTGTCCTACAGTATACCACTCCTTAAAGGTGTCCTACAGTATACCACTCCTTAAAGGTGTCCTACAGTATACCACTCCTTAAAGGTGTCCTACAGTATACCACTCCTTAAAGGTGTCCTACAGTATACCACTCCTTAAAGGTGTCCTACAGTATACCACTCCTTAAAGGTGTCCTACAGTATACCACTCCTTAAAGGTGTCCTACAGTATACCACTCCTTAAAGGTGTCCTACAGTATACCACTCCTTAAAGGTGTCCTACAGTATACCACTCCTTAAAGGTGTCCTACAGTATACCACTCCTTAAAGGTGTCCTACAGTATACCACTCCTTAAAGGTGTCCTACAGTATACCACTCCTTAAAGGTGTCCTACAGTATACCACTCCTTAAAGGTGTCCTACAGTATACCACTCCTTAAAGGTGTCCTACAGTATACCACTCCTTAAAGGTGTCCTACAGTATACCACTCCTTAAAGGTGTCCTACAGTATACCACTCCTTAAAGGTGTCCTACAGTATACCACTCCTTAAAGGTGTCCTACAGTATACCACTCCTTAAAGGTGTCCTACAGTATACCACTCCTTAAAGGTGTCCTACAGTATACCACTCCTTAAAGGTGTCCTACAGTATACCACTCCTTAAAGGTGTCCTACAGTATACCACTCCTTAAAGGTGTCCTACAGTATACCACTCCTTAAAGGTGTCCTACAGTATACCACTCCTTAAAGGTGTCCTACAGTATACCACTCCTTAAAGGTGTCCTACAGTATACCACTCCTTAAAGGTGTCCTACAGTATACCACTCCTTAAAGGTGTCCTACAGTATACCACTCCTTAAAGGTGTCCTACAGTATACCACTCCTATAAAGGTGTCCTACAGTATACCACTCCTTAAAGGTGTCCTACAGTATACCACTCTATAAAGGTGTCCTACAGTATACCACTCTATAAAGGTGTCCTACAGTATACCACTCCTTAAAGGTGTCCTACAGTATACCACTCCTTAAAGGTGTCCTACAGTATACCACTCCTTAAAGGTGTCCTACAGTTTACCACTCCTTAAAGGTGTCCTACAGTATACCACTCCTTAAAGGTGTCCTACAGTATACCACTCCTTAAAGGTGTCCTACAGAATACCACTCCTTAAAGGTGTCCTACAGTATACCACTCCTTAAAGGTGTCCTACAGTATACCACTCCTTAAAGGTGTCCTACAGTATACCACTCCTTAAAGGTGTCCTACAGTATACCACTCCTTAAAGGTGTCCTACAGTATACCACTCCTTAAAGGTGTCCTACAGTATACCACTCTATAAAGGTGTCCTACAGTATACCACTCCTTAAAGTTGTCCTACAGTATACCACTCCTTAAAGGTGTCCTACAGTATACCACTCCTTAAAGGTGTCCTACAGTATACCACTCTATAAAGGTGTCCTACAGTATACCACTCCTTAAAGGTGTCCTACAGTATACCACTCCTTAAAGGTGTCCTACAGTATACCACTCCTTAAAGGTGTCCTACAGTATACCACTCCTTAAAGGTGTCCTACAGTATACCACTCCTTAAAGGTGTCCTACAGTATACCACTCCTTAAAGGTTTCCTACAGTATACCACTCCTTAAAGGTATCCTACAGTATACCACTCCTTAAAGGTGTCCTACAGTATACCACTCCTTAAAGGTGTCCTACAGTATACCACTCCTTAAAGGTGTCCTACAGTATACCACTCCTTAAAGGTTTCCTACAGTATACCACTCCTTAAAGGTGTCCTAAAGTATACCACTCCTTAAAGGTGTCCTACAGTATACCACTCCTTAAAGGTGTCCTACAGTATACCACTCCTTAAAGGTGTCCTACAGTATACCACTCTATAAAGGTGTCCTACAGTATACCACTCCTTAAAGGTGTCCTACAGTATACCACTCCTTAAAGGTGTCCTACAGTATACCACTCCTTAAAGGTGTCCTACAGTATACCACTCCTTAAAGGTGTCCTACAGTATACCACTCTATAAAGGTGTCCTACAGTATACCACTCCTTAAAGGTGTCCTACAGTATACCACTCTATAAAGGTGTCCTACAGTATACCACTCTATAAAGGTGTCCTACAGTATACCACTCCTTAAAGGTGTCCTACAGTATACCACTCCTTAAAGGTGTCCTACAGTATACCACTCCTTAAAGGTGTCCTACAGTTTACCACTCCTTAAAGGTGTCCTACAGTATACCACTCCTTAAAGGTGTCCTACAGTATACCACTCCTTAAAGGTGTCCCACAGAATACCACTCCTTAAAGGTGTCCTACAGTATACCACTCCTTAAAGGTGTCCTACAGTATACCACTCCTTAAAGGTGTCCTACAGTATACCACTCCTTAAAGGTGTCCTACAGTATACCACTCCTTAAAGGTGTCCTACAGTATACCACTCCTTAAAGGTGTCCTACAGTATACCACTCTATAAAGGTGTCCTACAGTATACCACTCTATAAAGGTGTCCTACAGTATACCACTCTATAAAGGTGTCCTACAGTATACCACTCCTTAAAGGTGTCCTACAGTATACCACTCCTTAAAGGTGTCCTACAGTATACCACTCCTTAAAGGTGTCCTACAGTATACCACTCCTTAAAGGTGTCCTACAGTATACCACTCCTTAAAGGTGTCCTACAGTATACCACTCCTTAAAGGTGTCCTACAGAATACCACTCCTTAAAGGTGTCCTACAGTATACCACTCTATAAAGGTTTCCTACAGTAGACCACTCCTTAAAGGTGTCCTACAGTATACCACTCCTTAAAGGTGTCCTACAGTATACCACTCTATAAAGGTGTCCTACAGTATACCACTCCTTAAAGGTGTCCTACAGCATACCACTCCTTAAAGGTGTCCTACAGTATACCACTCCTTAAAGGTGTCCTACAGTATACCACTCCTTAAAGGTGTCCTACTGTATACCACTCCTTAAAGGTGTCCTACAGTATACCACTCCTTAAAGGTGTCCTACAGTATACCACTCCTAAAAGGTGTCCTACAGTATACCACTCCTTAAAGGTGTCCTACAGCATAACACTCTATAAAGCCGTCCTACAGTATACCACTCCTTAAAGGTGTCCTACAGTATACCACTCCTTAAAGGTGTCTTACAGTATACCACTCTATAAAGGTGTCCTACAGTATACCACTCCTTAAAGGTGTCCTACAGTATACCACTCCTTAAAGGTGTCCTACAGTATACCACTCCTTAAAGGTGTCCTACAGTATACCACTCCTTAAAGGTGTCCTACAGTATACCACTCCTTAAAGGATTCCTACAGTATACCACTCCTTAAAGGTGTCCTACAGTATACCACTCCTTAAAGGTGTCCTACAGTATACCACTCCTTAAAGGTGTCCTACAGTATACCACTCCTTAAAGGTGTCCTACAGTATACCACTCCTTAAAGGTTTCCTACAGTATACCACTCCTTAAAGGTGTCCTAAAGTATACCACTCCTTAAAGGTGTCCTACAGTATACCACTCCTTAAAGGTGTCCTACAGTATACCACTCCTTAAAGGTGTCCTACAGTATACCACTCTATAAAGGTGTCCTACAGTATACCACTCCTTAAAGGTGTCCTACAGTATACCACTCCTTAAAGGTGTCCTACAGTATACCACTCCTTAAAGGTGTCCTACAGTATACCACTCCTTAAAGGTGTCCTACAGTATACCACTCTATAAAGGTGTCCTACAGTATACCACTCCTTAAAGGTGTCCTACAGTATACCACTCTATAAAGGTGTCCTACAGTATACCACTCTATAAAGGTGTCCTACAGTATACCACTCCTTAAAGGTGTCCTACAGTATACCACTCCTTAAAGGTGTCCTACAGTATACCACTCCTTAAAGGTGTCCTACAGTTTACCACTCCTTAAAGGTGTCCTACAGTATACCACTCCTTAAAGGTGTCCTACAGTATACCACTCCTTAAAGGTGTCCCACAGAATACCACTCCTTAAAGGTGTCCTACAGTATACCACTCCTTAAAGGTGTCCTACAGTATACCACTCCTTAAAGGTGTCCTACAGTATACCACTCCTTAAAGGTGTCCTACAGTATACCACTCCTTAAAGGTGTCCTACAGTATACCACTCCTTAAAGGTGTCCTACAGTATACCACTCCTTAAAGGTGTCCTACAGTATACCACTCTATAAAGGTGTCCTACAGTATACCACTCCTTAAAGGTGTCCTACAGTATACCACTCCTTAAAGGTGTCCTACAGTATACCACTCCTTAAAGGTGTCCTACAGTATACCACTCCTTAAAGGTGTCCTACAGTATACCACTCCTTAAAGGTGTCCTACAGTATACCACTCCTTAAAGGTGTCCTTCAGTATACCACTCCTTAAAGGTGTCCTACAGTATACCACTCTATAAAGGTGTCCTACAGTATACCACTCCTTAAAGGTGTCCTACAGAATACCACTCTATATTACAGTTTCCATGAAGCCACGATTATCTCCTCCATACATTGACTCAATATTTTTATGCCAATACCAACTAACCATATGACTTCTTTGGCAGTGACAGGATATATTTTCCAGAAACTTTGGGTTACTACGGGAGAAAGAAGTTCATTAAGAGAGCAAGAAAATGTGCTCTTCATTCATCTTTTTTTTAGATCATGTATTTTATTGATTTCATGTGTTGTTTACTATTCATTGTTCTCATGTTCCGATGGTGTGACACATTGTCTAGTCATAAGTATCATATCAAGGGGATTGGGGGTAACAACAACTCCTGGCTGATTGGCACTCCAACGTTATGAAGAGAGACAACAATACAACATTGAGATATTCCTTCAACTACACCTGTATCCACAACCAAAATGATTTTTTTTAAAACATCTCCGCTTCAACAAGTAAGTTGCTGTCACGTCTCCTCCCGTTGCTCCCCTCCCGGCGCTCTGATTCGCCGGTCTACTGAGCCACCGGTCTGAGCCGCACCACCTCGGCAAACACAGGAATGGAAACCCAACGCACCCTAATCACCTCCAGCGCCCCAGCACCTCACCATCTCCTCACCACCACTACATAGCCCCTGGGCTGTTCAGTCATTGTTGTGTGTAATTGTTTAGCGTCGTGTCGTTTACTCACTCTGTTATTCTCGTTCTCATTGTTAAGTAAACCTTTACCTTGTTGATTCCTGCGTCTTCCTATCCTCAGTATTCGTCACAGTTGCAACCTTTTTTTTTGAATGGACAACTGTTACCTTTTGAATATGTTCTTTACTGTATAAAATCGTTCAACCGTAACCATTTTTTAAAACGATTTACCTTACTAATTATATGACAATCTCTCCGTCCCTGGCAGCTTATACTAAATGACTACATCAGTAACAAACAGTTGCTTATTACTCATCAGAGGGAGATGAAACATGCCCAGTAATGGCCTGTACTGTTAGAAAACTCTGATTGCTTTTTAGTATGTATTATTTATTTATTATAATAATAATAATAATAATAATAATAATAATAATAATAATAATAATAATCTGCCATTTAGCAGACGCTTTTATCCAAAGCGACTTACAGTCATGTGTGCATAAATTTTTACGTATGGGGTGGTCCCGGGGAATTGGATGCATTGTTGCAATTGTCAGAACGCTGAGTGTGGATGTGGTGCAGGGAATCAAGCGCAGGAACAAGGGTGTTCGTCAACAGACTTTAGTAATCAAAAATAGAACTCCAAACAGGTGGATAGCCAACCCAACCGGGAGGCATGAACAAAATTACGCACACACAACACAGTGCGTAAAAACAAGAAAAGGCGCACGCAGTGCGGACTCTCTACACAAACAAATACGAGAGAGAAAAACCATCAACAGCAACAGCTGACAATAATAATCACAGATAACACCTGACCCAACACACGATAACTAAATAGGAAACAAAATCAAACACTAACAAGGGACAGGTGTACAAACAGACAAAACCAAACAAACATGAAACATCGAACGGTGGCAGCTAGTACTCCGGGGACGACGACCGCCGAAGCCTGCCCGAACAAGGAGGAGAAACCGTGACAGCAATAGTATGAACTACTATAAATAGCATGAACAAAACTAGATTTAAAATGTCATACGCTATCAACAACTTATCCATGGCAAATGGGGGAATAGGGCTTGATATTTATGGTTTAATAATCTATCAATTAAAAAAATGTCAGCTGCCTCATTAAAGTTAACTACTAGGGAGGGAAAATCCGACTCGTTGGGAGAGTTGGTTTGGCATTGCCCAGGGCCCCGGGTGGGAGGAGTTTGTACATTTCAGATCATTCCATTGGTCCTTAAATGAAATCTCAACCCACCCTGGGCACCGGGCAATGCAAAACGAACCGCTGATTCATTGTTGTCTTTCCCTCCAATGAACACAGTACAGAGGTGATGGACAGTCAGCTCAGCGAATGAGAGTTAAGATGGGACTCCCGAGCCTCCAATGGCCGTAGATATGTAACCAGATACCCCACAGTCTTCAGATGCAAACTCAACTCCAACTTAGAAGCGGGACTGTCAGTTAAATCAATCAGGGGTGGATTGGCCATCTGGCAATACTGGCAAATGCCAGATGGGCTGGACCATTTTTTAGTTGGGTGGGCTGGTCAAAATTGACCCACACAATTTGTTTTGATTTTTTATCTAAAAATAAAACAATGAAAAAGGTGCCATTGCCGGTTGCCCAAGGACCTGTTAAGATCAGCAAAGAGACCTGCCCTGACTCTGCCATCAGTTAGACAGCCAAGATCATGGATTGTAAAAAATGGAAAGGGAGCCTATAAACTTAGAAAGAGCACATTCTACATTGTGACCTCACTCAAAACGTTCTATATTTTTTGGGGGGGAAAAAACAACATGATTTGGTCAAACATTAAAGTGCATTATCCTCATGATTCATGTAATGAAAGTGTCTGTCCCCTGTGCTTCTGCCCTCGCTAGGACCTGCTGCTGTTGTTGTGACTTTGGCTATGGATATTCAAGATCATTAACTGATTCATTACTGGAATAATTAATGTATCTAATTCGTTTGGTTATCCTATCCAAATTAATCTAAGAGGGGCACCATTAAGGGTTTTGATATAGAGAGACCCCATCGAATTAACTCTATCAGTAGTTATCGTTAACCGTTATTCCGTTAATCCTATAGCAACAATATACTTAATCAACAGTCAGTTAGTACGTTCTCATTCCGAATGGTCGTCGAGCTCTCCGACTTCAAGAATCCAATCGCTCGTTAAGGACTTCAATGCAACAACGGATTTATTTAAAACGTTTTATTACTAGACTAACATAGATTGAACATGAGGTAGGTACAGTTGTCTTAATAGAAACAAGATACAAATGGAACGCAGTACAATCATTGACGTGGGGAACTCTACAGATCAACTGAATAGGCTTGTGTAGCCTGCTCACAGACAGATATGACAACACTTTAACAGGACTTTGGCGAATTGGAAAGTCTTATTCGGGAGAACAGTAAAAGTTAAGGAGAGACCACATCAGTAAAGTTTCACAGCCGTGAAACTATAGTTTCCCTAACCAGCGGTGGACAGTGCCAGGACAATATTGGTGTTACAGTGTTACAATAATCAGTCACTGATAACCACTTTTACACAGACGCAGCATCACCCAAAGGGAAATCAAATGCAATGATATATTTACGTGTATTTTTAGCTGAGTGTCATCTGGTTCAGTTTGGGTTTTCGTTATGACAGAGATGAAACAGGGAAAATATCAGGTGGTTCTGGCGTTGGAGCTTCTAAGATAGGATATCATAGGAGACTGGCGTTATCTTTCAGAAGTGATGAGGTCGACCCACGGGTCGTTGAGAGACTGCAGGGGGCCCGTTCTGTTTTCTTTCTCAGTCTTGTGAGGCCTGTGGGCGTCCTAGAGCAAAAACAACTGACATGTACGAGAGGAGTCTCACGTCTCCACAGACGGGTCATATTAGTGTGTAGCCCCAAACTGTTCGGACGCTACAGACAGAAGTTGGCAGATCGGCTGTACCGACTTCAGACGAGTCCCAAGACGCTTGTGGGGGGGTCGTAGAGCAAAACGGAGAACACCATGCTGTTCGTGGGAGTATCGTCTTTCCATGGAGTGGTCATAATAGTTAAGCCAAACCATTCGGACGCTACAGACGATTCTGTGAGAAGACCGATTTGTGTGATGTCTCATGGTCTGACAAACACCGCTCTATCTCTGTCACCTTTCACCGCAGATGCGGAAGTGTGACATCGGCGGATATTTTAGGATTTGAGACGCATCCAATCCATCTCTAGCTTAAACGGACAAATTTTTATGGGGAGTTTTTTTTATTACAGTATACTAATTAGATTGCCGAAGGGTGTGGACATCGACTATAGGGGGTTTTAAAGGGGCAATCTGGGCGATCTGAAAAGTCATAGTCAATCGATCTATAATATAATAATAATACTTTTAGCAAAAACGTTTATTTTCAATTTACAATCTGTAGAAACAATGATAATAGAAAGGTTGAGAACTTTTGTGAAACATCACAGTACAGTTGAAAAATATATGGCAAATAGAAATCCAATATGGATGGTGTTAAGAGATAGATGGGTGGTGTTGAATGGAGTTGAAGGATGGGACTATTAACAACTAACAACAACTAATAACAACAAGATAACTAATGTAAAGCATACTGTGTCCATAATAAGTATATAGGTTATAGGTTGAGAGCTTTTGTGAAAGAGCACAGAGCACAGTTAGAAAGATATATGGCATATAGAAGCAAACCGGATGGACAACATATTTAAAATGATCGGAGAGGTTGAGAGTAGAGGAAGTTCAGGAGCAAAAACAAACAAAATATAATTATTGTAAGATTGACTGTGTCCATAAAATGTATTTAGTATGTATAAGCTGGAAGTAGAGGCCTAAGCGTTGTTGTTCACTAGTTTACTCCAATTAGGGAAAGGGTGGTGGGGTTGGAAGATAATAAAGGAAAAAATATGTTTTAAAAGGATATGTATATATATATATATATATATGTATATATATATATATATATATATATATATATATATATATATATATATATATATATATATATATATATATATATATATATGTATTTATATGTATGTATGTGTATATGTACTGTATAAATGCATATACATACAGTGAGGGAAAAAAGTTTTTGATCCTTCTGATTTTGTACATTTGCCCACTGACAAAGACATGATCAGTCTATAATTTTAAAGGTAGGTTTATTTGAACAGTGAGAGACAGAATAACAACAAAAAAATCCAGAAAAACGCATGTCAAAAATGCTATAAATTGATTTGCATTATAATGAGGGAAATAAGTATTTGACCCCTCTGCAAAACATGATTTAGTACTTGGTGGCAAAACCCCTGTTGGCAATCACAGAGGTCAGACATTTCTTGTAGTTGGCCACCAGGTTTGTACACATCTCAGGAGGGATTTTGTTCCACTCCTCTTTGCAGATCTTCTCCAAGTCATTAAGGTTTTGAGGCTGACATTTGGCTACTCGAACCTTCAGCTCCCTCCACAGATTTTCTATGGGATTAAGGTCTGGAGACTGGCTAGGCCACTCCAGGACCTTAATGTGCTTCTTCTTGAGCCACTCCTTTGTTGCCTTGGCCGTGTGTTTTGGGTCATTGTCATGCTGGAATACCCATCCACGACCCATTTTCAATGCCCTGGCTGAGGGAAGGAGGTTCTCACCCAAGATTTGATGGTACATGGCCCCGTCCATCGTTCCTTTGATGTGGTGAAGTTGTCCTGTCCCCTTAGCAGAAAAACACCCCCAAAGCATAATGTTTCCATCTCCATGTTTGACGGTGGGGATGGTGTTCTTGGGCCATAGGCAGCATTCCTCCTCCTCCAAACATGGCGAGTTGAGTTGATGCCAAAGAGCTCCATTTTGGTCTCATCTGACCACAACACTTTCACTCAGTTCTCCTCTGAATCATTCAGATGTTCATTGGCAAACTTCAGACGGGCATGTATATGTGCTTTCTTGAGCAGGGGGACCTTGCGGGCGCTGCAGGATTTCAGTCCTTCACTGCGTAGTGTGTTACCAATTGTTTTCTTGGTGACTATGGTCCCAGCTGCCTTGAGATCATTGACAAGATCCTCCCGTGTAGTTCTGGGCTGATTCCTCACTGTTCTCATGATCATTGCAACTCCACAAGGTGAGATCTTGCATGGAGCCCCAGGCCGAGGGAGACTGACAGTTATTTTGTGTTTCTTCCATTTGCGAATAATCGCACCAACTTTTGTCACCTTCTCACCAAGCTGCTTGGCGATGGTCTTGTAGCCCATTCCAGCCTTGTGTAGGTCTACATCTTGTCCCTGACATCCTTGGAGAGCGCTTTGGTCTTGGCCATGGTGGAGAGTTTGGAATCTGATTGATTGATTGCTTCTGTGGACAGGTGTCTTTTATACAGGTAACAAGCTCAGATTAGGAGCACTCCCTTTAAGAGTGTGCTCCTAATCTCAGCTCGTTACCTGTATAAAAGACACCTGGGAGCCAGAAATCTTTCTGATTGAGAGGGGGTCAAATACTTATTTCCCTCATTAAAATGCAAATCAATTTATAACATTTTTGACATGCGTTTTTCTGGATTTTTTTGTTGTTATTCTGTCTCTCACTGTTCAAATAAACCTACCATTAAAATTATAGACTGATCATTTCTTTGTCAGTGGGCAAATGTACAAAATCAGCAGGGGATCAAATACTTTTTTCCCTCACTGTACATAAACATACAGTATATATATTTGCGAGAAAAAATAACATATGGGGGATTGGAAGTGAGGCAGACAATTACATTGATGGAAGTTACAATCTATCTGCAATATTAAAGCTGATCTACCCCCCCCCCCCCCCCCCCCCCCCAAAAAAAAAAAAAAAAAAAAACAATGAAATAATATATATATTTTAAAAAATCTGGGATTGGACATCAATTTTGGACTTCTGAATTAATTATATAAAGCCATTTATATAGCCATTTATTCTTGAAGAATATTACTTAGAGTTAATATCTCATGAGTAGGGCCCTGTGTTTTGGTTAATCATGTCACATGACCTGTATTTTAACCTTTATTTAAAGCTTCTTCATCAAACTGTCCCTCTTTTTTTTCATGTCACATGGTCCAGCAATATCCTCAGACAATTGCTTTCATTTTTCCTCTAATTCTCATTTAGGCTTTAAAAAAAAAGGTTAAAATGTGACATGATTAACTAAAACACTCAGTTCAACTGTCTTATCCCATCAGACCCCAAAGTAAAGGCTTGTTTTACTCACTTGTTTGTAAACAATGTAATGAGTTTGAGAATGGTTACATTTTTCCAGCCCCATCCCTCAGCTATTTACCAAAAACGTGGCAGGGTACCTTTTTGTGGTTTGAATCCTATATTGCCCCTTTAACTATGTTAACAGTCTTAAAGGTCCAATACAGCGGTTTTTATCTCGATATCAAATCATTTCTGGGTAACCATTAAGTACCTTACTGTGATTGTTTTAAATTAAAATGGTCAAAAAGGAACAAATAGCTTCTTAGCAAAAAAAACAATTTCTCAAGTAATAATTTTGACAGTACTGTTTGGGTATGGTTGGAGTGAGGGGCCTAATTGGAGAAGCCCAATGGGAGGGACCTGTAACCTGAAAACTAGCTGTTATTGGCAGAGAGGTTTGACATTTCAGGCTGTCTTTTTCAGACGGCTCTTACACTAAAAGGGCATCATTTTCACAATTTCATAGTATCATTCCAACCTCATAGTGTGGAAATATAGATAAAACACAGGAACATTTTTGACTGCATTTTTGACTGCACTGGCCCTTTAATAATGATTAAAACAAGAGAAAATCACAAAATGCCATTAACAGTGGTACAATGTCATGATGACAACAAACGTCATTATAAATCATATTAAAATCTGATAATAAAATCTGATAATAGACAATATAATATGTTCAACACAATCAAAACATAAGGTCAGATAGAGATAAATATCTTATAAATTCTATAGATTCGTCACTTGTCCTCCATTTTAGGAGTCGGCATTGAATCGTCATGCTATCTGACGAAATACAATGAGAGCTACATGCAACATTCCACTGGGTACAGACGTCAATTAAACATCTATTCCATGTTGGTTCAACGTAATTTCATTGAAATGACGTGGAAACAACTTTGATTCAATCAGTGAGATGTTAGCAATAATTTAAATTTCCTTGTGTTTTTTTGAAGAACACGGTTTAGTTTCTTACAGTAATAATACTTTTTAAAACACCTCTGTTGCAGGTAGGGTTGCAAAATACTGGTAACTTTTCCCAAATTATCAGCTTTTCCAGAAATTATGTTTGGAAGATTCCGGATTTCCTGTTCATTCCCTTTTGATTCTGGGAATCTTCCAGCTGGAATATCTAGAAAACCTTGGCATTTTGGGAAAGTAACAACATTTTGCAACCCTAATGGCAGGGACGATAATTATAAATGTATCTTGTGGAATTTTATTCCGTTACTACTAAAGATATACAGTATTATTGACATTTAGAGCTATTTTCAGCTAGAAATGCTACATGTTATAGGAGCTATTCTCAGGGTCCCCTGATACATGGCAGTTTCCCAGCCCTGTGGAGGTAGAGGAGGGACTGAACAAACCCAGAGATTATTAAGAGGGAGAAAGAGATGGAGAGAGCAAAGTTGAAGTCGGTCAAGTTCAGGTGCTCGCGGAAAGACACAGTGACCATGACAGGAAGAACACTCACGACCACAGACATTAGAATTAGCAGAATGATGGTGCTTTATGGAACGTTGGGACATACTTCGCGGGTTTCAACCTCTTTGGTCGTCCTGTGTTCCAGTGCTGTATCTGTTTGGAGCGCTACCTGGCAGTGGTCCACCCTGTAACCTTCCTGAAGTACAAACCCCTGAGATACAGGGTGGGGTGTTGTGGTGTTGTTTGGCTGTTGGTTCTTGGTTCCTGCTTTGCAAATATGCTTGGTGATTACCAATCTGCACAGTGGAATTGCTTCTTTCTGAGTTTAATCCTATTTATGTTTTCAGAGATGTTGTTCAGCTGTCTGGCTGTTCTCAGAGCTCTGAAACGTCCCGGGCCGGGGGAAGGAGAGAGAGAGGGGGAAGGGATGAACAACATGAAGCTGAGGGCCTTCAGGATCATTTCAATGATCATGGTGTCCATGGTTGTAATGTACCTCCCACTGGTTCTTCTCCTAGTCAGTTATCATTTTATAGAACTAGTAACGTTTTGGGGGGGATGGTCCATTTGTTTCTCTATCACAGTCGTCTCAGGGTTTGTTCAGCCCCTCCTCTACCTCCACAGGTCTGGGAAACTGCCCTGGATCACGGGACCCTAAGGCTGAGGTCCCACTGGGTACAGACATCAGTTCAATGACTAATTTACATTTACCTTTGATTGTCAACTAATTCAACGTGAAATCCACAACAATTTGAACCATTGGACTTACGGTGAAAAAAATACAAACATTCCCAAAATTCCTTTACGTTGATGACTTTTTTTGCAAATCCAATCAGTTTTCCACGTTGATTCAACGTCAACATATTGATTTTATTTGTTGAAGTTACATGGAAACAACATTGATTCAACCAGTTTGTGCCCAGTGAGGTGGCACTGGCCAGATATACCCTTTCCACACTACTAAACCGAACCAATCCAAGCTGTACTGCACTGGCCCGGGTACGCATTCACCACAGTTTCTGGGAATGTACTGGAAAGCAAAACTTCTGAGCCAGAACATTATGGTTCGGGTCTGCACGATAGTGTAAAAAGTGTATATCACTAAGTCCTAATTTCGACCAAGACAAGAGATTGAAGTAACAACAAACCCGGAACCAATGAGAATAGAATAGGGGTGGATAGATGTTGTGTGGGAATTAAAGGGTCAACCTGGGTTTTAAACAACAACAAAATGCGGTCCCCGCCACTTTTTTTGTGTGTGTGGGGGGGGGGGGGGGGGGGGGGGGGGGGGGGGGGTTAATGGTGGTATGATGGAGAAGTTATTGCAGAGAAAAATAAACAATCACATTAAAAAAATTGTTAAATGTTAAGTTAAATTAATTGTAATATTAATTTCTGACTATGTTGCCACCTCCTAGCCGGTGTGAAACTTGAGAAATAGAAACCAGATGTGTTTAATAATCTACAATTGTTAAATGTTACGTTAAAATTACTTTAAATTAATTGTAATATTAGTTTCTGGCTGTTTTTCCTGACTGTTTTGCGCTCTCCAGCTGTGACATTTGAGAAATAGAACCAAGAACTTAAAAAATATAATCTACAATTGTTCATTTTTAAATTAAATTAAGCTAAATTAGTTGTAATATCAATTGTAACTGTTTTTCTGACTGTTTTGCCATCTCTTAGACGTTGTGATACTTGAGTAATAATATTGTTCATTGATACGTTAAATAAAATGTAATGTAACATCAATGTCTGACTGTTTTGTCTGCATCTCTTTGCAATCTCTTGTTATTGTATCCAATGACTGTAATATGTGGTAGACTATAGTGATACAGTATCTTACTGACCTTAGTAGAATGAGTTGACTGTCAGTCGCCCCCTTCAGCTCGCCCGGTCATGTGGCATAAAACAAAGGGGACAGTTTGATGAAAACCATTTAAATAAAGGTTAAAATCCAGGTCATGTGACATGATTAACCAAAACACAGGGCTCTACTCATGAGACATTAAAAGTCATATTCTTCTTGAATCAATGACTATATGAATGGCTTTATATAATTAATTCAAAAGTCATAAAATGGATGTACCAATCCCAGATTGAACCTTTAAGTGAACTTTATTGATTATTGTTCTTGTTAGAAACTTAAACTTGAATCAGTTAAAGCTCGTTGTGTGTATTTGATGGTTCCCCTTGTGTTCATCATACTTTAATAAATGGTCCAATGACATCTGAACTGTGGAAACTCTTGTTGATCGTTCTCTGACTTTTGTAAATGAAATGTTGCCTAGTTACATGTAGCACCACCACCTTGTCCTTGATGGATAGAGTTCTGCTCCTGGTTCTCTAACAGACAGGAAGTAGCTCCTACTGCTATCTGTAGTGCTGAACTCTGCTTCATGAATATAGAACTATGTCCAGGCTGCCCACCTGTGGGTGCATCATTCTGCAAACAAACGCAGCTCCTTATTGGAGTAGGGTGAAATTTCCCCTAGGCGCTGATCTTGGGTCAGTTTTGCATATTCCCCATCGATGGTTAAGGTTAGGATTGGTGGAGGGACCAGCTGATCCTAGATCTGTATATAGGGGAAACTTCACCCTCATTATACGGATCATTGACATGCAAAAGTAGAGGATAGACTGTGCAGTGTGCACATAACCCTTTCCCTTTGTCCTCAATTGAACCAGTATAAATTAACCTCTGCTGTATAGGCCTGTATATGAAGGAAAGAGTCAGAGACAGGCTTCTATACTGTATACGCCTGTATATGAAGGAAAGAGTCATGGACAGGCTTCTATACTGTATAGGCCTGTATATGAAGGAAAGAGTCAGAGACAGGCTTCTATACTGTTTAGGCCTGTACAGTGCCTTCAGAAAGTATTCACACCCCTTGACATTTTCCATATTTTGTTGTGATACAGCCTGAATTTAAAATGGATTACATGTTAAAAAAAATAAAATGTCACTGGGCTATACATAATACCCTATAATGTCAAAGTGGAATTACGTTTTGCATTTTTGTCCTGAATACAAACTGTTTTGTTTGGGGAAAATTCACCCCCCTTGGAAAGAATATGGCACCAAAACAAATCTGCCAAGAGAGGGCCGGCACCAAAACTCACGGACCAGGCAAGGAGGGCATTTATCAGAGAGGCAACAAAGAGACCAAAGATAACCCTGAAGGAGCTGCAAAGCAGGCAGCAGAACAACATTACAGAAAACATAACCATGTATAAAATCAAAGCAAAGCACTTCCATGCAAAGTGGGATTCAACAAGCATTAATTTAAACCTCTATTTTCTACAAACATTTCAACTATTAAAGGATGAAATACTGAGATTATTAACCTTGGTGGTCGGAGCGGTCTTCCATCTCGTAAAGTAGCAGTGGCAGTGACAGTGTCTAAAGTTGGTCTGTCTGAATTATGCATATGAGCTTGGGTAGGTAAAGTTAGTGGTCAATGTTCCTTCCTTGGTTATATGTGGGTTTCATCCCAAATGGCACCCTATTCCCTATATAGTGCACTACTTTAGACCAGAGAATGGCACCCTATTCCCTATATAGTGCACTACTTTAGACCAGAGAATGGCACCCTATTCCCTATATAGTGCACTACTTTTGACCTGAGCCCAATGGGTGCCATTTGGGAGGCAACCTCATTATGCATGTCTGAATTTGCATGATCAGATACATTGGTTTTTGGGGAGTTGTGATTCAGAAACATGATATAACTAGACAGAGATGTGAGGGGTTATGTGAAGGCACATTGTTGAATACAGTTTAAACACAACTCAACAGGAGAACGGACCAGTTCACCTATCCAGGTTTGACAGTTCTGAGATGTACATTTCTTGAAGATAGTGTATAAATATATATTTAGTATTTAGTATTTATTAGGATCTCCATTAGTAGATATAGATATATAAGATACAGTATATTTATATATTCTTCTGTAGGCCAATATAGATTAATGTAGTTTTGTTCAATTCAGACTTTTCTAAAAAGTATAATGACAAAGTAATGATGTGTGTTACTTGAGTTTCTTACATTTGTGTTGAGTTTCTTGCATTTGTGTTGAGTTACTTACATTTGTGTTGAGTTACTTACATTTGTGTTGAGTTACTTACATTTGTGTTGAGTTACTTACATTTGTGTTGAGTTACTTACATTTGTGTATATCCATTTGTGTCAAGATAAGAATCAACACAGTGTTGTATAGACTACAGGGTAATGACAAAGACATTCAACAGAAAGGAAAGCTTCTTTGCAGTAAATGCAGTTTCAAGACTCATTTCATATCAACGACTATAAAAGTACAGCATGTTGATTAGTCAATTTATTATAACCACATTATAACATTTATTATGGTATTACTCCAAGACAAAAAGCCCTTGTGTTTTTCCGGATTTTTGCAGACATCACTTGGACATTGGAACATACCAATTCAACCTGGCGCCGACGAAGATGGCGGCCTCGCGACTAGTTCTTAGTATTTTGTTTCTTTATGTATTATTTTTTACACTATTAGCTCAGAAAGTGTTTTGTATCATTTCATACAGCCGGGGAAAACTATTGGATATCAGAGCGGCGGTAACTCACCAGCATTACATCCAGGAATATGACTTTCCCGAAGCAGATCCTTTGTTTGCTCTCCCCAGGGCAACTGAACTGATTCCAGCGGCTGACCCAAAAAATCGCCGGCGGAGGAGAGGCACTCGGAGCGGCCTGCTGGTTCGACTTAGGAGGCGCGCACACCACCCACCGCTTCCAAGTATACTACTCGCTAATGTTCAGTCTTTGGTTAACAAGATCGACGAACTCCGGGCAAGGACTTCTTTCCAGAGAGACATTAAGGCCTGTAACATACTTTGTTTCATGGAAACATGGCTCTCTTGGGATATTCTGTCGAAATCGGTCCAGCCAGAGGGGTTCTCAGTTCATCGCGCAGACAGGAATAAATATCTCTCCGGGAAGCAGAAGGGCGGAGGTGTGTGTTTCATGATTAACGACTCATGGTGTAATTGTAGTAACATACAGGAACTCGAGTCTTTTTGTTCACCCGACCTAGAATATCTCACAATTAAATGCCGACAGTATTATCTCCCAAGATAATTTTCTTCGGTTATAGTCACGGCCGTGTATATCCCCCCTCAAGCCGAAACCACGACGGCCCTCAAAGAATTTCACTGGACTTTATGCAAACTGGAATTCACATATCCTGAGGCTGCATTTATTGTAGCCGGGGATTTTAACAAAGCAAATTTGAGGACTAGGCTGCCGAAGTTCTATCAACATATCGACGGTTGTACTCGCGCTGCCAAAATCCTCGACCATTGCTATTCGAACTTCCGGGATGGTTATAAGGCCCTCCCCCGCCCTCCTTTCGGCAAATCTGACCACGACTCCATTTTGCTCCTCCCTTCCTACAGGCAGAAACTCAAACAGGAAATACCCGTGCTAAGGACTATTCAACGCTGGTCTGACCAATCGGAATCCACGCTTCAAGATTGTTTTGTTCATGCAGACTGGGATATGTTCCGGGAGCTTCCAAATTTTTTTGGGGAAGAATACTCTGAAACGGTGACTGAGTTTATCAGGAAGTGTATAGGTGATGTTGTGCCCACTGTGACTATTAAAACCTACCCTAACCAGAAACCGTTGATAGATGCCAGCATTCGCTCCAATCTGAAAGCGTGAACCACCGCATTCAACCATGGCAAGGTGACTGGGAATATGGCAGAATACAAACAGTGTAACTACTCACTCCGAAAGGCAATTAAACTGGCAAAACATCAGTATAGAGACAAAGTGGAGTCGCAATTCAATGGCTCAGACACGGCAGGGTGGGCCTCGCTAGTGGCAGGGTCTAAAGACAATCACGGACTACAAAAGGAAAAGCAGCCATGTCGCCGACACCAACGTCTCGCTTCCAGACCAGCTTCTTCGCCCACTTTGAGGATAACACAGTGCCACTAGCGAGGCCCACTACCAAGGACTGTGGCCTCTCCTTTTCTGTGGCCGACGTGATTAAGACATTTAATCTCAACACTGGGGCCCCACAAGGGTGCGTGCTCAGCCCCCTCCTGTACTCCCTGTTCACCCATGACTGCGCCTCTAACTCTAGTAGGCTTGATAAACAGCAATGACGACACCGCCTACAGGGAGGAGGTGAGGGCTCTGGGAGTGTGGTGCCAGGAAAATAACCTCTCACTCAACATCAACAAAACAAAGGAGATGATCGTGGACTTCAGGAAACAGCAGAGGGTATACCCCCCTATCCACATCGACGGGACCGCAGTGGAGAAGGTGGAAAGCTTCAAGTTCCTTGGCGTACACATCACTGACAAACTGAAATGGTCCACCCACGCAGACAGTGTGGTGAAGAAGGCACAACAGAGCCTCTTCAACCTCAGGAGGCTGAAGAAATGTGGCTTGGCACCTAAAACCCTCACAAACTTTTACAGATGCACAATTGAGAGCATCCTGTCGGGCTGTATCACCACCTGGTACGGAAAATGCACCGCCCGCAACCGCAGGGCTCTCCAGAGGGTGGTGCGGTCTGCCAAACGCATTATCGGGGGCAAACTACCCGCCCTCCAAGACACATACAGCACCCGATGTCACAGGAAGGCCAAAAAGATCCTCAAGGACATCAACCACCCGAGCCACTGCCTGTTCACCCCACTATCATCCAGAAGGCGAGGTCAGTACAGGTGCATCAAAGCTGGGACTGAGAGAATGAAAAACCGCTTCTATCTCAAGGCCATCAGACTGTTAAATAGCCATCACTAGCACATTAGAGGCTGCTGCTGCCTATTGAAATTACTGGCCACTTTAAGAAATGGAACACTAGTCACTTTAATAATGTTTACAGTCACTTTAATGCTGTTTACATATCTTGCACTACTCATCTCATATGTATATACTGCATTATATTCTATAATATTCTACTGTATCTTAGTCCATGCCGCTCTGTCATTGCTTGTCCATATATGTATATTTTCTTAAATTCTATTCCTTACTAGTTTTGTGTGTATTAGGTATATGTTGTGAAATTGTTAGATATTACTTGTTAGATATTACTGCACTGTCGGAGCTAGAAGCAAAAGCATTTCGCTACACCCGCTATAACATCTGCTAAACACGTGTATGTGACAAATAAAATGTGATTTGATTTGATACACCTCAGAGCCACACTCAATAAAAGGATGAATTCCTCCCAGTGGAACGACTCTTCTCTCACCACTTCATCTGTAGCTGGGTAACGGACCACGCCCCAATTGTATTCCCCTCAGACTTAGAGCCTTATTTCTCTGCAAATACAAAACATTCAACCTCTTCCTGGGTCACCTCACCAATGTCTACGTCCTGTGACTGATAGTGACCGGAGCGGGAGGGACAGTGACCACAGAGTTCTTCTCGCTCAACCTGACCGTGTCTGAGATCCTCTACTGTCTATCAAATGGTTTAGCCTTGATCCAGCAGTACATATTTGCTAACGACGTTATCTTGCACGCATGTCGATTTTTTTTAAGGGTTCGTCACAACTGGTTGCTCCCTTTTCCAATGCTTGGGTCCTGCTTGGCTGCCATGTTGATGACATTTATAACCTTGGTCTATTATTTCTACTTGGTGCTATTTCTGGTAGTGTTCTTTGTGAATCTGTTCTGCTGCCTGACGGTCCTCTGGGCTCTGAAACGCCACAGACCAGCGGACAATGAGAGGGAGAGAGACGGGACAAACCCAACGATGAAGGCTTTCAGGTCATAACATCCTCATCTCCATGGTGACGGATCGTCTCCCGTTGATCGTCATCATCCTCAGTAAAGACTTAGAAGTCAGGCAGTTTTTTCAGTCCGTTTATGTTTCCATCTGCCTCACTGTTGTCACAGGGATTGTTCAGCCCCTCCTCTACCTCCACAGGGCTGGGAAACTGTCCTGTACCATCCCCTCCTCTACCTCCACAGGGCTGGGAAACTGTCCTGTATCAGCCCCTCCTCTACCTCCACAGGGCTGGGAAACTGCCCTGTACCAGCCCCTCCTCTACCTCCACAGGGCTGGGAAACTGTCCTGTATCAGCCCCTCCTCTACCTCCACAGGGCTGGGAAACTGTCCTGTACCAGCCCCTCCTCTACCTCCACAGGGCTGGGAAACTGTCCTGTATCAGGGGGTCCTGAGGAAGAGTCAGCACTGGCCTCACAATATACAGTACCAGTCAAAAGTTTGGACACACCTACTCATTCATGGGGTCTTTCTTTATTTTTTACTATTTTTTACATTGTAGAATAATAGTGAACACATCAAAACTATTAAATAATACACATGGAATCAAAAGTCCATATTATGGCAAGAACAGCTCAAATAAGCAAAGAGAAATGACAGTCCATCATTACTTTAAGACATGAAGGTCAGTCAATACGGAACATTTAAAGAACTTTGAAAGTTTCTTCAAGTGCAGTCGCAAAAACCATCAAGCGCTATGATGAAACTGGCTCTCATGAGGACCGCCACCGAAACGGAAGACCCAGAGTTACCTCTGCTGCAGAGGATAAATTCATTGGTGTTACCAGCCTCAGAAATTGCAGCCCAAATAAATGCTTCACAGATTTCAAGTAACAGACACATCTCAACATCAACTGTTCAGAGGAGACTGTGTGAATCAGGCCTTCATGGTCAAATTTCTGCAAAGAAACCTCTACTAAAGGACACCAATAAGAAGAAGAGACTTGCTTTGGCCAAGAAACCCGAGCAATGGACATTAGACCGGTGGAAATTGGAGATGTTTGGTTCCGACCGCGTGTCTTTGTGAGACGCGTTGTGGGTGAACGGATGATCTCCGCATGTGTATTTCCCACCGTAAAGCATGGAGGACACTGTCTGTGATTTGTTTAGAATTCAAGGCACACTTAACCAGCATGGCTACCACAGTATTCTGCAGGGATACGCCATCCCATCTGATTTGGGCTTAGTGGGACTATCATTTGTTTTTCAACAGGACAATGACCCAACACACCAGCAGGCTGTGCAAGGGCAATTTTACCAAGAAGGAGAACCCATCTCAATTGGGTTGAGGTCGGGGGATTGTGGAGGCCAGGTCATCTGATGCAGCACTCCATCACTCTCCTTCTTGGTAAAATAGCCCTTACACAGCCTGGCGGTGTGTTGGGTCAATGTCCTGTTGAAAAACAAATGACAGTCCCACTAAGCCCATATCAGATGGGATGGTGTATCGCTGCAGAATACTGTGGTAGACATGCTGGTTAAGTGTGCCTTGAATTCTAAACAAATCACATACAGTGTCACCAGCAAAGCACCCACACACCATAACACCTCCTCCTCCATGCTTTACAGTGGGAAATACACATGCAGAGATCATCCGTTCACCCACACTGTGTCTCACAAAGACACGATGGTTGGAACCAAACCAAAATTTCCACCGGTCTAATATCCATTGCTCTTCTTATTATTGGTGTCCTTTAGTAGTGGTTTCTTTGCAGCAATTCGACCATGAAGGCCTGATTCACACAGTCTGCACTGGACAGTTGATGTTGAGATGTGTCTGTTACTTGAACTCTGTGAAGCATTTATTTGGGCTGCAATTTCTGAGGCTGGTAACTCTAATGAACTTATCCTCTGCAGCAGAGGTAACTCTGGATCTTCCATTCCTGTGGCGGTCCTCATGAGAGCCAGCTTCATCATAGCGCTTGATGGTTTTTGCGACTGCACTTGATGAAACTTTCAAAGTTCTTGAAATGTTCCGTATTGACTGACCTTCATGTCTTAAAGTAATGATGGACAGTCGTTTCTCTTTGCTTATTTGAGCTGTTCTTGCCATAATATGGACTTTTTTGGTTACTACATGATTCCATGTGTATTATTTCATAGTGTTGATGTCTTCATTATTATTCTACAATGTAAAAAATAGTAAAAAATAAATAAAAAAGACCCCATGAATGAGTAGGTACTGTATACCAGTCCCTACTCTTCCTCAGGACCCCCTGATACAGGGAAGTTTCCCAGCACTGTGGAGGTAGAGGAGGGGCTGATACAGGACAGTTTCCCAGCCCTGTGGAGGTAGAGGAGGGGCTGGTACAGGACAGTTTCCCTGCCCTGTGGAGGTAGAGGAGGGGCTGGTAGAGGACAGTTTCCCAGCCCTGTGGAGGTAGAGGAGGGGCTGGTACAGGGCAGTTTCCCAGCCCTGTGGAGGTTGAGGAGGGGCTGGTACAGGGCAGTTTCCCAGCCCTGTGGAGGTTGAGGAGGGGCTGGTACAGGGCAGTTTCCCAGCCCTGTGGAGGTTGAGGAGGGGCTGGTACAGGGCAGTTTCCCAGCCCTGTGGCGGTAGAGGAGGGGCTGGTACAGGACAGTTTCCCAGCCCTGTGGAGGTAGAGGAGGGGCTGGTACAGGACAGTTTCCCAGCCCTGTGGAGGTAGAGGAGGGGCTGGTACAGGACAGTTTCCCAGCCCTGTGGAGGTAGAGGAGGGGCTGGTACAGGACAGTTTCCCAGCCCTGTGGAGGTAGAGGAGGGGCTGGTACAGGACAGTTTCCCAGCCCTGTGGAGGTAGAGGAGGGGCTGGTACAGGGCAGTTTCCCAGCCCTGTGGAGGTAGAGGAGGGGCTGATACGGGACAGTTTCCCAGCCCTGTGGAGGTAGAGGAGGGGCTGGTACAGGACAGTTTCCCAGCCCTGTGGAGGTAGAGGAGGGGCTGGTACAGGACAGTTTCCCAGCCCTGTGGAGGTAGAGGAGGGGCTGAACAATCCCTGTGACAACAGTGAGGCAGATGGAAACGTAAGCGGACTGAAAAAACTGCCTGACTTCTAAGTCTTTACTGAGGATGATGACGATCAACGGGAGATGATCTATCACCATGGAGATGAGGATGTTATGACCTGAAAGCCTTCATCGTTGGGTTTGTCCCGTCTCTCTCCGTCTCATTGTCCCCTGGTCTGTGGCGTTTCAGAGCCCAGAGGACCGTCAGGCAGCAGAACAGATTCACAAAGAATACAACCAGAAATAGCACCAAGTAGAAATAATAGACCAAGGTTATAAATGTCATCAACATGGCAGCCAAGCAGGACCCAAGCATTGGAAAAGGGAGCAACAAGTTGTGACGAACCCTTCGAAAAATCGACATGCGTGCAAGATAACGTCGTTAGCAAATATGTACTGCTGGGACATAAAAAACTGTAATATCTTATGTTTCACCGAGTCGTGGCTGAACGACGACATGGACAACATACAGCTAGCAGGCTATACGCTACATCGGCAGGATAGAACGGCTGACTCCGGTGAGACAAGGGGTGGGGGTCTGTGTATATTTGTAAACAACAGCTGGTGCACAAAATCAAATACTAAGGAAGTCTTGAGGTTTTGCTCGCCTGAGGTAGAGTATCTTATGATAAGCTGTAGACCACACTATTTACCGAGAGTTTTCATCTATATTTTTCATAGCTGTCTATTTACCACCACAAACCAATGCTGGCATTAAGATTGCACTGAATGAGCTGTATAAGGCCATAAGTCAACAGGAAAACGCTCATCCAGAGGCAGCGCTCCTAGTGGCCGGGGACTTTAATGTAGGGAAACTTAAATCTGTTCTACCTAATTTCTACCAGCATGTTAAATGTGCAACCAGAGGAAAAAAAACTCTGGACCACCTTTACTCCACACACAGAGACGCATACAAAGCTCTCCCTCGCCCTCCATTTGGCAAATCTGACCATAACTCTATCCTCCTGATTCCTGCTTATAAGCAAAAACTAAAGCAGGAAGCACCAGTGACTCGGTTAATAGAAAAGTGGTCAGATGACGCTGATGCTAAGCTACAGGACTGTTTTGCTAGCACAGACTGGAACATGTTCAGGGATTCTTCAGATAGCATTGAGGAGTACACCACATCAGTCACTGGCTTCATCAATAAGTGCATCGATGATGTCGTCCCCATAGTGACCGTACGTACATACCCCAACCAGAAGCCATGGATTACAGGAAACATCCGCACTGAGCTAAAGGGTAGAGCTGCCGCTTTCAAGGAGCGGGACTCTAACCCGGACGCTTATAAGAAATCCCGCTATGCCCTCAGACGAACCATCAAACAGGCAAAGAGTCAATACAGGACTAAGATTGAATCGTACTACACCGGCTCTGACGCTCATCGGATGTGGCAGGGCTTGAAAACTATTACAGACTACAAAGGGAAGCACAGCCGTGAGCTTCCCAGTGACACAAGCCTACCAGACGAGCTAAACCACTTCTATGCTCGCTTCGAGGCAAGCAACACTGAAGCATGCATGAGAGCACCAGCTGTTCCGGATGACTATGTGATCACGCTCTCCGTAGCCGATGTGAATAAGACTTTTAAGCAGGTCAACATTCACAAGGCCGCAGGGCCAGACGGATTACCAGGACATGTACTCCGATTATGTGCTGACCAACTGGCAAGTGTCTTCACTGACATTTTCAACATGTCCCTGACTGAGTCTGTAATACCAACATGTTTCAAGCAGACCACCAGTCCCCGTGCCCAAGGACACTAAGATAACCTGCCTAAATGACTACCGACCCGTAGCACTGACGTCTGTAGCCATGAAGTGCTTTGAAAGGCTGGTCATGGCTCACATCAACACCATTATCCCAGAAACCCTAGACCCACTCCAATTTGCATACCGCCCCAACAGATCCACAGATGATGCAATCTCTATTGCACTACACACTGCCCTTTCCCACCTGGACAAGAGGAACACCTACGTGAGAATGCTATTCATTGACTGCAGCTCAGCATTCAACACCATAGTGCCCTCAAAGCTCATCACTAAGCTAAGGATCCTTGGACTAAACACCTCCCTCTGCAACTGGATCCTGGACTTCCTGACAGGCCGCCCCCAGATGGTAAGGGTAGGTAACAACACATCTGCCACACTGATCCTCAACACGGGGGCCCCTCAGGGGTGCGTGCTCAGTCCCCTCCTGTACCTCCTGTTCACCCATGACTGCATGGCCAGGCACGACTCCAACACCATCATTAGGTTTGCCGACGACACAACAGTGGTAGGCCTGATCACCGACAACGATGAGACAGCCTATAGGGAGGAGGTCAGAGACCTGGCCGTGTGGTGCCAGGATAACAACCTCTCCCTCAACGTGACCAAGACAAAGGAGATGATTGTGGACTACAGGAAAAAAAAGAGGACTGAGCACGCCCCCATTCTCATCGACGGGGCTGTAGTGGAACAGGTTGAGAGCTTCAAGTTCCTTGGTGTCCACATCACCAACAAACTATCATGGTCCAAACACAACAAGACAGTCGTGAAGAGGGCACGACAAAACCTATTCCCCCTCAGGAGACTGAAAAGATTCGGCATGGGTCCTCAGATCCTCAAAAAATTCTACAGCTGCACCATCGAGAGCATCCTGACTGGTTGCATCACCTCCTGGTATGGCAACTGCTTGGCCTCTGACCGCAAGGCACTACAGAGGGTAGTGCGTACGGCCCAGTACATCACTGGGGCCAAGCTTCCTGCCATCCAGGACCTCTATACCAGGCGGTGTCAGAGGAAGGCCCTCAAAATTGTCAAAAACTCCAGCCACCCTAGTCATAGACTGTTCTCTCTGCTACCGGACGGCAAGCGGTACCGGAGTGAGAAGTCTAGGTCCAAAAGACTTCTCAACAGCTTCTACCCCCAAGCCATAAGACTCCTGAACAGCTAATCATGGCTACCCGGACTATTTGCACTGCATCCCCACCCCACCTTTTTACACTGCTGCTACTCTGTTAATTATTTATGCATAGTCACTTTAACTCTACCCACATGTACATATTACTTCAACTACCTCAACTAGCCACATTGACTCTGCACCGGTACCCCCCTGTATATATAGCCTCCCTACTGTTATTTTATTTTACTTCTGCTCTTTTTTTCTCAACACTTTTTTGTTGTTGTTTTATTTTACTTTTTTATTAAAAATAAATGCACTGTTGGTTAAGGGCTGTAAGTAAGCATTTCACTGTAATGTCTGCACCTGTTGTATTCGGCGCATGTGGCCAATAAAATTTGATTTGATTTGATATGATTTGATTTTGTTAGTCACTCTCACTCAGATGTGTAGAATTACAGGACAGTAGATATACAGTTACACATTCTTCTCTCTGCTCAGATAACGTTGTTAGCAAATATGTACTGCTGGATCAAGGCTAAACCATTTGATAGACAGTAGAGGATCTCAGACACGGTCAGGTTGAGAGAGAAGAACTCTGTGGTCACTGTCCCTCCCGCTCCGGTCACTATCAGTCACAGGACGTAGACATTGGTGAGGTGACCCAGGAAGAGGTTGAATGTTTGTATTTGCAGATAAATAAGGCTCTAAGTCTGAGGGGAATACAATTGGGGCGTGGTCGGTTACCCAGCTACAGATGAGGTGGTGAGAGAAGAGTCGTTCCACTGGGTGGTATTCCTCCTTTTATTGAGTTGGCTCTTAGGTGTATCAAATCAAATCAAACGTTATTTGTCTCATACACGTGTTTAGCAGATGTTATAGCGGGTGTAGCAAAATGCTTTTGCTTCGCCAGGTTGAATTTGTATGTTCCAATGTCCAAGTGATGTCTGCAGAAATCATGAAAAACACAAGGGCTTTTTGTCTTGGAGTAATACCATAACAAATGTTATAATGTGGTTATAATAAATTGACTAATCAACATGCTGTACTTTTATAGTCGTTGATATGAAATGAGTCTTGAAACTGCATTTACTGCAAAGAACCTTTCCTTTCTGTTGAATGTCTTTGTCATTACCCCATAGTCTATACAACACTGTGTTGATTCTTATCTTGACACAAATGGATATACACAAATGTAAGTAACTCAACACAAATGTAAGAAACTCAACACAAATGTAAGTAACTCAACAGAAATGTAAGAAACTCAAGTAACACACATCATTAATTTGTCATTATACTTTTTAGAAAAGTCTGAAATGAACAAAACTACATTAATCTATATTGGCCTACAGAAGAATATATAAATATACTGTATCTTATATATTTATATCTATTAATGGAGATCCTAATGAATACTAAATACTAAATATATATTTATACACTATCTTCAAGAAATGTACTTCTCAGAACTGTCAAACCTGGATAGGTGAACTGGTCCGTTCTCCTGTTGAGTTGTGTTTAAACTGTATTCAACAATGTGCCTTCACATAACCCCTCACATCTCTGTCTAGTTATATCATGTTTCTGAATCACAACTCCCCAAAAACCAATGTATCTGATCATGCAAATTCAGACATGCATAATGAGGCTGCCTCCCAAATGGCACCCATAGGGTCCTGGTCATAAGTAGTGCACTATATAGGGAATAGGGTGCCATTCTCTGGTCTAAAGTAGTGCACTATATAGGGAATAGGGTGCCATTTGGGATGTAACCCACATATAACCAAGGAAGGAACATTGACCACTAACTTTACCTACCCAAGCTCATTTGCATAATTCAGACAGACCAACTTTAGACACTGTCACTGCCACTGCTACTTTACGAGATGGAAGACCGCTCCGACCACCAAGGTTAATAATCTCAGTATTTCATCCTTTTAATAGTTGAAATGTTTGTAGAAAATAGAGGTTCAAATTAATGCTTGTTGAAATCCACTTTGCATGGAAGTGCTTTGCTTTGATTTTATACATGGTTATGTTTTCTGTAATGTTGTTCTGCTGCCTGGCTGTTCTCTGGGCTCTGAAACGTCCCGGGCCGGGGGAAGGAGAGAGAGAGGGGGAAGGGATGAACAACATGAACCTGAGGGCCTTCAGGATCATTTCAATGATCATGTTGTCCATGGTTGTCATGTACCTCCCACTGGTTCTTCTCCTAGTCAGTTATCATTTTATAGAACCAGTGAAGTATTCTTTCGGTATGTCCGTTTGTTTCTTCATTGTAGTCATCTCTGCTAACCAATGGAATTTGTTTAACATGGTCATACCATGGATATTTTAGCTATTTGATTTTGAACACTTATAGGTAAAAAAAAGATTTTATAGAATATTGAATTTGGCCTTTACTGCTAAAGCCCATAGAAACGCATTGAATAACACATTCATAAAAGGCAAAAAAGACAGTCAAAAAATGAATCATAAGAAATAAGCTATAAGAGAGCTCAGGAAATATTTTAGTTGTTTTGGACACGTACAGTGGCTTGCGAAAGTATTCACCCAATTTTTCCTATTTTGTTGCCTTACAACCTGGAATTATAATGGATTTTTGGGGGGTTTGTATCATTTGATTTACACAACATGCCTACCACTTTGAAGATATAAAATATTTTTTTATTGTGAAACAAACAAGAAATAAGACAAAAAAACTGACAACTTGAGCGTGCATAACTATTCACCCCCCACAAAGTCAATACTTTGTAGAGACACCTTTTGCAGCAATAACAGCTGCAAGTCTCTTGGGGTATGTCTCTATAAGCTTGGCACATCTAGCCACTGGGATTTTTGCCCATTCTTCAAGGCAAAACCGCTCCAGCTCCTTCAAGTTGGATGGGTTCCGCTGGTGTACAGCAATCTTTAAGTCATACCACAGATTCTCAATTGGATTGAGGTCTGGGCTTTGACTAGGCCATTCCAAGACATTTAAATGTTTCCCCTTAAACCACTCGAGTGTTGCTTTAGAAGTATGCTTAGGGTCATTGTCCTGCTGGAAGGTGAACCTTCGTCCCAGTCTCAAATCTCTGGAAGACTGAAACAGGTTTCCCTCAAGAATTTCCCTGTATTAAGCGCCATCCATCATTCCTTTAATTCTGACCAGTTTCCCAGTCCCTGCCGATGAAAAACATCCCACAGCATGATGCTGCCACCACCATGCTTCACTGTGGGGATGGTGTTCTAGGGGTGATGAGAGGTGTTGGGTTTGTGCCAGACATAGCGTTTTCATTGATGGCCAAAAAGCTCAATTTGAGTCTCATCTGACCAGAGTACCTTCTTCCATATGTTTGGGGAGTCTCCCACAACAGCAAACGTGTTTGCATATTTTTTTCATTAAGCAATGGTTTTTTTCTGGCCAGTCTTCCGTAAAGCCCAGCTCTGTGACGTGTACGGCTTAAAGTGGTCCTATGGACAGATACTCCAATCTCCGCTGTGGAGCTTTGCAGCTCCTTCAGGGTTACCCTTGGTCTCTTTGTTGCCTCTCTGATTAATGCCCTCCTTGCCTGGTCTGTGAGTTTTGGTGGCCGGCCCTCTCTTGGCAGGTTTGTTGTGGTGCCATATTCTTTCCAAGGGGGGTGAATTTTCCCCAAACAAAACAGTTTGTATTCAGGACAAAAACGTAAAACGTAATTCCACTTTGACATTATAGGGTATTATGTATAGCCCAGTGACAAAAAAATGAACATGTAATCCATTTTAAATTCAGGCTGTATCACAACAAAATATGGAAAATGTCAAGGGGTGTGAATACTTTCTGAAGGCACTGTACCGGCCTAAACAGTATAGAAGCCTGTCTCTGACTCTTTCCTTCATATACAGGCCTATACAGTATAGAAGCCTGTCTCTGACTCTTTCCTTCATATACAGGCCTATACAGTATAGAAGCCTGTCTCTGACTCTTTCCTTCATACACAGACCTATAAATCATGTCACATGACCTGGATTTGAACCTTTATTTAAATGGTTTTCATCAAACTATCCCCAATATTTTATGCCACATGACCGGGCGAGCTGAAGGGGGCGACTTACAGTCAACTCATTCTACTAAGGTCAGTAAGATACTGTATCACTATAGTCTACCACATATTACAGTCATTGGATACAATAACAAGAGAATGCAAAGAGATGCAGACAAAACAGTCAGACATTAATGTTACAATTTATTTTATTTAACGTATCAATTAACAATATTATTTCTCAAGTATCATAACGTCTAAGAGATGGCAAAACATTCAGAAAAACAGTTACAATTGATATTACAACTAATTTAGCTTAATTTAATTTTTAAATGAACAATTGTAGATTATATTTTTAAAGCTCTTGTTTATATTTCTCAAATGTCACAGCTGGAGAGCGCAAAACAGTCAGGAAAAACAGCCAGAAACTAATATTACAATTAATTTAAAGTATTTTTAACGTAACATTTAACAATTGTAGATTATTAAACAAATCTAGTTTATATTTCTCAAGTTTCACACCGGCTAGGAGATGGCAACATAGTCAGAAATTAATATAACAATTAATTTAACTTAACATTTAACAATTTTTTTTATGTGATTGTTTCTTTTTCTCTGCAAGAACTTCTCCGTCATACCACCATTAACCCCCCCTCCCCCACCCCCACCCAAAAATAAAGTGGCGGGGACCCCATTTTGTTGTTGTTTAAAACCCAGATTGACCCTTTAATTCCCACACAACATCTATCCACCCCTATTCTATTCTCATTGGTTCCGGGTTTGTTGTTACTTCAATCTCTAGTCTTGGTCGAAATTAGGACTTAGTGATATACACTTTTTACACTATCGTGCAGACCCGAACCATAATGGTCTGGCTCAGAAGTTTTCCTTTCCAGTACATTCCCAGAAACTGTGGTGAATGCGTAACCGGGCCAGTGCAGTACAGCTTGGATTGGTTGGGCTTAGTAGTGTGGAAAGGGTATATCTGGCCAGTGCCACCCCACTGGGCACAAACTGGTTGAATCAATGTTGTTTCCATGTAACTTCAACAAATAAAATCAATATGTTGACGTTGAATCAACGTGGAAAACTGATTGGATTTGCAAAAAAAGTCATCAACGTAAAGGAATTTTGGGAATGTTTGTATTTTTTTCACCGTAAGTCCAATGGTTCAAATTGTTGTGGATTTCACGTTGAATTAGTTGACAATCAAAGGTAAATGTAAATTAGTCATTGAACTGATGTCTGTGCCCAGTGGGACCTCAGCCTTAGGGTCCCGTGATACAGGGCAGTTTCCCAGACCTGTGGAGGTAGAGGAGGGGCTGAACAAACCCTGAGACGACTGTGATAGAGAAACAAATGGACCATCCCAAAAAAAACACCACTGGTTCTATAAAATGATAACTGACTAGGAGAAGAACCAGTGGGAGGTACATTACAACCATGGACACCATGATCATTGAAATGATCCTGAAGGCCCTCAGCTTCATGTTGTTCATCCCTTCCCCCTCTCTCTCTCCTTCCCCCGGCCCGGGACGTTTCAGAGCTCTGAGAACAGCCAGACAGCTGAACAACATCACTGAAAACATAAATAGGATTAAACTCAGAAAGTAGCAATTCCACTGTGCAGATTGGTAATCACCAAGCATATTTGCAAAGCAGGAACCAAGAACCAACAGCCAAACAACACCACAACACCCCACCCTGTATCTCAGGAGTTTGTACTTCAGGAAGGTTACAGGGTGGACCACCGCCAGGTAGCGCTCCACACAGATACAGCACTGGAACAGAGGACGACCAAAGAGGTTGAAACCCGCGAAGTATGTCCCAACGCTCCATAAAGCACCATCATTCTGCTAATGCTAATGTCTGTGGTCGTGAGTGTTCTTCCTGTCATGGTCACTGTGTCTTTCCGCGAGCACCTGAACTTGACCGACTTCAACTTTGCTCTCTCCATCTCTTTCTCCCTCTTAATCATCTCAGGGTTTGTTCAGTCCCTCCTCTATCTCCACAGGGCTGGGAAACTGCCATGTATCAGGGGACCCTGAGAATAGCTCCTATAACATGTAGCATTTCTAGCTGAAAATAGCTCTAAATGTCAATAATACTGTACATCTTTAGTAGTAATGGAATAAAATTCCACAAGATACATTTATAATTATCGTCCCTGCCATTAGGGTTGCAAAATGTTGTTACTTTCCCAAAATGCCAAGGTTTTCTAGATATTCCAGCTGGAAGATTCCCAGAATCAAAAGGGAATGAACAGGAAATCCGGAATCTTCCAAACATAATTTCTGGAAAAGCTGATAATTTGGGAAAAGTTACCAGTATTTTGCAACCCTACCTGCAACAGAGGTGTTTTAAAAAGTATTATTACTGTAAGAAAGTAGATATAAACTAAACCGTGTTCTTCAAAAAAACACAAGGAAATTTAAATTATTGCTAACATCTCACTGATTGAATCAAAGTTGTTTCCACGTCATTTCAATGAAATTACGTTGAACCAACATGGAATAGATGTTTAATTGACGTCTGTACCCAGTGGGATGTTGCATGTAGCTCTCATTGTATTTCGTCAGATAGCATGACGATTCAATGCCGACTCCTAAAATGGAGGACAAGTGACGAATCTATAGAATTTATAAGATATTTATCTCTATCTGACCTTATGTTTTGATTGTGTTGAACATATTATATTGTCTATTATCAGATTTTATTATCAGATTTTAATATGATTTATAATGACGTTTGTTGTCATCATGACATTGTACCACTGTTAATGGCATTTTGTGATTTTCTCTTGTTTTAATCATCATTAAAGGGCCAGTGCAGTCAAAAATGCAGTCAAAAATGCCGTCAAAAATGTTCCTGTGTTTTATATATATTTCCACACTATGAGGTTGGAATGATACTGTGAAATTGTGAAAATGATGCCCTTTTAGTGTAAGAGCCGTCTGAAAAAGAAAGCCTGAAATGTCAAACCTCTCTGCCAATAACAGCTAGTTTTCAGGTTACATATCCCTCCCATTGGGCTTCTCCAATTAGGCCCCTCACTCCAACCATACCCAAACAGTACTGTCAAAATTATTACTTGAGAAATTGTTTTTTTTGCTAAGAAGCTATTTGTTCCTTTTTGACCATTTTAATTTAAAACAATCACAGTAAGGTACTTAATGGTTACCCAGAAATGATTTGATATTGAGATAAAAACCGCTGTATTGGACCTTTAAGACTGTTAACATAGTTAAAGGGGTTAATGTAGGATTCAAACCACAAAAAGACACCCTGCCACGTTTTTGGTAAACAGCTGAGGGATGGGGCTGGAAAAATGTAACCACTCTCAAACTCATTACATTGTTTACAAACAAGTGAGTAAAACAAGCCTTTACTTTGGGGTCTGATGGGATAAGACAGGTGAACTAAGTGTTTTAGTTAATCATGTCACATTTTAACCTTTTTTTTTTAAAGCCTAAATGAGAATTAGAGGAAAAATGAAAGCAATTGTCTGAGGATGGTGCTGGACCATGTGACATGAAAAAAAAGAGGGACAGTTTGATGAAGAAGCTTTAAATAAAGGTTAAAATACAGGTCATGTGACATGATTAACCAAACACAGGGCCCTACTCATGAGATATTAACTCTAAGTCATATTCTTCAAGAATAAATGGCTATATAAATGGCTTTATATAATTAATTCAGAAGTCCAAAATTGATGTCCAATCCCAGATTTTTTAAAATATATATATTATTTCATTGTTGTAGTTTTTTTTGTGGGCGGTTGGGGGGGGGGGTAGATCAGCTTTAATATTGCAGATAGATTGTAACTTCCATCAATGTAATTGTCTGCCTCACTTCCAATCCCCCATATGTTTTTTTTTTCTCGCAAATATAAATACTGTATGTGTATGTATGTATGTGCATATATATACAGTACATATACACATACATACATATAAATACATATACATATATATATATATATATATATATATATATATATATATATATATATATATATATATACATATCCTTTTAAAACATATTTTTTCCTTTATTACTTTCCAACCCCACCACCCATTCCCTAGTTGGAGTAAACTAGTGAACAACAACGCTTAGGCCTCTACTTCCAGCTTATACATACTAAATACATTTTATGGACACAGTCAATCTTACAATAATTATATTTTGTTTGTTTTTGCTCCTGAACTTCCTCTACTCTCAACCTCTCCGATCATTTTCGTGATGTCCATCCGGTTTGCTTCTATATGCCATATCTTTCTAACTGTGCTCTTTCACAAAAGCTCTCAACCTATAACCTATATGCTTATTATGGACACAGTATGCTTTACATTAGTTATCTTGTTGTTATTAGTTGTTGTTAGTTGTTATTAGTCCCATTCTTCAGCTCCATTCAACCCGTCCCATCTATATCTTAACACCATCCATATTGGATTTCTATTTGCCATATATTTTTCAACTGTACTGTGATGTTTCACAAAAGATCTCAACCTTTCTATTATCATTGTTTCTACAGATTGTAAATTGAAAATAAACGTTTTTGCTAAAAGTATTATTATTATATTATAGATCGATTGACTATGACTTTTCAGATCGCCCAGATTGCCCCTTTAAAACCCCCTATAGTCGATGTCCACACCCTTCGGCAATCTAATTAGTATACTGTAATAAAAAAAACTCCCCATAAAAATGTGTCCGTTTAAGCTAGAGATGGATTGGATGCGTCTCAAATCCTAAAATATCCGCCGATTTCACACTTCCGCATCTGCGGTGAAAGGTGACAGAGATAGAGCGGTGTTTGTCAGACCATGAGACATCCCGAAAATCGGTCTTCTCACAGAATCGTCTGTAGCGTCCGAATGGTTTGGCTTAACTATTATGACCACTCCATGGAAAGACGATACTCCCACGAACAGCACGGTGTTCTCCGTTTTGCTCTACGACCCCCCCACAAGCGTCTTGGGACTCGTCTGAAGTCAGTACAGCCGATCTGCCAACTTCTGTCTGTAGCGTCCGAACAGTTTGGGGCTATACACTAATATGACCCGTCTGTGGAGACGTGAGACTCCTCTCGTACATGTCAGTTGTTTTTGCTCTAGGACGCCCACAGGCCTCACAAGACTGAGAAAGAAAACAGAACGGGCCCCCTGCAGTCTCTCAACGACCCGTGGGTCGACCTCATCACTTCTGAAAGATAACGCCAGTCTCCTATGATATCCTATCTTAGAAGCTCCAACGCCAGAACCACTGATATTTTCCCTGTTTCATCTCTGTCATAACGAAAACCCAAACTGAACCAGATGACACTCAGCTAAAAAATACACGTCAATATGTCATTGCATTTGATTTCCCTTTGGGTGATGCTGCGTCTGTGTAAAAGTGGTTATCAGTGACTGATTATTGTAACACTGTAACACCAATATTGTCCTGGCACTGTCCACCGCTGGTTAGGGAGCTATAGTTTCACGGCTGTGGTCTCTCCTTAACTTTTACTGTTCTCCCGAATAAGACTTTCCAATTCGCCAAAGTCCTGTTAAAGTGTTGTCATATCTGTCTGTGAGCAGGCTACACAAGCCTATTCAGTTGATCTGTAGAGTTCCCCACGTCAATGATTGTGCTGCGTTCCATTTGTATCTTGTTTCTATTAAGACAACTGTACCTACCTCATGTTCAATCTATGTTAGTCTAGTAATAAAACGTTTTAAATAAATCCGTTGTTGCATTGAAGTCCTTAACGAGCGATTGGATTCTTGAAGTCGGAGAGCTCGACGACCATTCGGAATGAGAACGTACTAACTGACTGTTGATTAAGTATATTGTTGCTATAGGATTAACGGAATAACGGTTAACGATAACTACTGATAGAGTTAATTCGATGGGGTCTCTCTATATCAAAACCCTTAATGGTGCCCCTCTTAGATTAATTTGGATAGGATAACCAAACGAATTAGATACATTAATTATTCCAGTAATGAATCAGTTAATGATCTTGAATATCCATAGCCAAAGTCACAACAACAGCAGCAGGTCCTAGCGAGGGCAGAAGCTCAGGGGACAGACACTTTCATTACAGGAATCATGAGGATAATGCACTTTAATGTTTGACCAAATCATGTTGTTTTTTCCCCCCCAAAAAATATAGAACATTTTGAGTGAGGTCACAATGTAGAATGTGCTCTTTCTAAGTTTATAGGCCCCCTTTCCATTTTTTACAATCCATTTATCTTGGCTGTCTAACTGATGGCAGAGTCAGGGCAGGTCTCTTTGCTGATCTTAACAGGTTCTTGGGCAACCGGCAATGGCACCTTTTTCATTGTTTTATATAAAAAATCAAAACAAATTCTGTGGGTCAATTTTGGCCAGCCCACCCAACTCAAAAATGGTCCAGCCCATCTGGCATTTGCCAGTATTGCCAGATGGCCAATCCACCCCTGATTGATTTAGCTGACAGTCCCCGCTTCTAAGTTGGAGTTGAGTTTGCATCTGAAGACTGTGGGGTTCATATCTGGTTACATATCTACAGCCATTGGAGGCTCGGGAGTCCCATCTTAACTCTCATTCGCTGAGCTGACTGTCCATCACCTGTGTACTGTGTTCATTGGAGGGAAAGACAACAATGAATCAGCGGTTCGTTTTGCATTGCCCGGTGCCCAGGGTGGGTTGAGATTTCATTTAAGGACCAATGGAATGATGTAAAATGTACAAACTCCTCCCACCCGGGGCCCTGGGCAATGCCAAACCAACTCTCCCAATGAGTCGGATTTTCCCTCCCTAGTATTTAACTTTAATGAGGCAGCTGACATTTTTTTAATTGATAGATTATTAAATCATAAATATCAAGCCCTATTCCCCCATTTGCCATGGATAAGTTGTTGATAGCGTATGACATTTTAAATCTAGTTTTGTTCATGCTATTTATAGTAGTTCATACTATTGCAACAATGCATCCAATTCCCCGGGACCACCCATATGTAAAAATGTATGCACACATGACTGTAAGTCGCTTTGGATAAAAGCGTCTGCTAAATGGCATATTATTATTATTATTATTATTATTATTATTATTATTATTATTATAAATAAAAATACATCCTAAAAAGCAGTCAGAGTTTTCTAACAGTACAGGCCATTACTAGGCATGTTTCATCTCCCTCTGATGAGTAATAAGCAACTGTTTGTTACTGATGTAGTCATTTAGTATAAGCTGCCAAGGACGGAGAGATTGTCATATAATTAGTAAGGTAAATAGTTTTTTAAATCAAATCAAATCAAATTTTATTGGTCACATGCGCCGAATACAACAGGTGCAGACATTACAGTGAAATGCTTACTTACAGCCCTTAACCAACAGTGCATTTATTTTAAACAAAAAAGTAAGAATAAAACAACAACAAAAAAGTGTTGAGAAAAAAAGAGCAGAAGTAAAAATAAAGTGACAGTAGGGAGGCTATATATACAATAGAATAAAGTGACAGTAGGGAGGCTATATATACAGGGGGGTACCGGTGCATGTGCGGGGGCACCGGCTAGTTGAGGTAGTTGAGGTAATATGTACATGTGGGTAGAGTTAAAGTGACTATGCATAAATACTTAACAGAGTAGCAGCAGCGTAAAAAGTATAAAAAGTATGGGGTGGGGGGGCAGTGCAAATAGTCCGGGTAGCCATGATTAGCTGTTCAGGAGTCTTATGGCTTGGGGGTAGAAGCTGTTGAGTCTTGGTTACGGTTGAGCGATTTTATACAGTAAAGAACATATTCAAAAGGTAACAGTTGTCCATTCAACTGTGACAAATACTGAGGATAGGAAGACACAGGAATCAACAAGGTAAAGGTTTACTTAACAATGAGAACGAGAATAACAGAGTGAGTAAACGACACGGCGCTAAACAATTACACACAACAATGACTGAACAGCCCAGGGGCTATGTAGTGGTGGTGAGGAGATGAACAGCCCAGGGGCTATATAGGGGTGGTGATGAGATGAACAGCCCAGGGGCTATATAGGGGTGGTGATGAGATGAACAGCCCAGGGGCTATATAGGGGTGATGATGAGATGGTGAGGTGCCCAGGGGCTATGTAGGGGTGGTGATGAGATGGTGAGGTGCCCAGGGCTATATAGGGGTGGTGATGAGATGGTGAGGTGCCCAGGGCTATGTAGGGGTGGTGATGAGATGGTGAGGTGCCCAGGGCTATATAGGGGTGGTGATGAGATGGTGAGGTGCCCAGGGCTATATAGGGGTGGTGAGGAGATGGTGAGGTGCCCAGGGGCTATGTAGTGGTGGTGAGGAGATGGTGAGGTGCCCAGGGGCTATGTAGGGGTGGTGAGGAGATGGTGAGGTGCCCAGGGCTATGTAGGGGTGGTGAGGAGATGGTGAGGTGCCCAGGGCTATATAGGGGTGGTGAGGAGATGGTGAGGTGCCAAGGGCTATATAGGGGTGGTGAGGAGATGGTGAGGTGCAGGTGCTCTGGAGGTGATTAGGGTGCGTTGGGTTTCCATTCCTGTGTTTGCCGAGGTGGTGCGGCTCAGACCGGTGGCTGAGTAGACCGGCGAATCAGAGCGCCGGGAGGGGAGCAACGGGAGGAGACGTGAAAGCAACTTACTTGTTGAAGCGGAGATGTTTTTAAAAAAAATCATTTTGGTTGTGGATACAGGTGTAGTTGAAGGAATATCTCAATGTTGTATTGTTGTCTCTCTTCATAACGTTGGTGTGCCAATCAGCCAGGAGTTGTTGTTACCCCCATCCCCTTGATATGATACTTATGACTAGACAATGTGTCACACCATCGGAACATAAGAACAATGAATAGTAAACAATACATGAAATGGACACCTTTATAGAGTGGTATACTGTAGGACACCTTTATAGAGTGGTATACTGTAGGACACCTTTAAGGAGTGGTATACTGTAGGACACCTTTAAGGAGTGGTATACTGTAGGACACCTTTAAGGAGTGGTATACTGTAGGACACCTTTAAGGAGTGGTATACTGTAGGACACCTTTAAGGAGTGGTATACTGTAGGACACCTTTAAGGGGTGGTATACTGTAGGACACCTTTAAGGAGTGGTAATCAATCAATCAATCAATCAATTTTATTTTATATAGCCCTTCTTACATCAGCTAATATCTCGAAGTGCTGTACAGAAACCCAGCCTAAAACCCCAAACAGCTAGTAATGCAGGTGTAGAAGCACGGTGGCTAGGAAAAACTCCCTAGAAAGGCGAAAACCTAGGAAGAAACCTAGAGAGGAACCAGGCTATGAGGGGTGGCCAGTCCTCTTCTGGCTGTGCCGGGTGTAGATTATAACAGAACCATGCCAAGATGTTCAAAAATGTTCATAAGTGACAAGCATGGTCAAATAATAATCAGGAATAAATCTCAGTTGGCTTTTCATAGCCGATCATTAAGAGTTGAAAACAGCAGGTCTGGGACAGGTAGGGGTTCCATAACCGCAGGCAGAACAGTTGAAACTGGAATAGCAGCAAGGCCAGGCGGACTGGGGACAGCAAGAAGTCAACACGGCCGGTAGTCCCGACGTATGGTCTTAGGGCTCAGGTCTCTCAGTTGGCTTTTCATAGCCGATCATTAAGAGTTGAAAACAGCAGGTCTGGGACAGGTAGGAGTTTCGTAGCCGCAGGCAGAACATATACTGTATACTGTAGAACACCTTTAAGGAGTGGTATACTGTAGGACACCTTTATATAGTGGTATACTGTAGGACACCTTTAAGGAGTGGTATACTGTAGGACACCTTTAAGGAGTGGAATACTGTAGGACACCTTTAAGGAGTGGTATACTGTAGGACACCTTTATAGAGTGGTATACTGTATGACACCTTTAAGGAGTGGTATACTGTAGGACACCTTTAGGAGGGGTATACTGTAGGACACCTTTAAGGAGTGGTATACTGTAGGACACCTTTAAGGAGTGGTATACTGTAGGACACCTTTAAGGAGTGGTATACTGTAGGACACCTTTAAGGAGTGGTATACTGTAGGACACCTTTAAGGAGTGGTATACTGTAGGACACCCTTAAGGAGTGGTATACTGTAGGACACCTTTAAGGAGTGGTATACTGTAGGACACCTTTATAGAGTGGTATACTGTATGACACCTTTAAGGAGTGGTATACTGTAGGACACCTTTAAGGAGGGGTATACTGTAGGACACCTTTAAGGAGTGGTATACTGTAGGACACCTTTAAGGAGTGGTATACTGTAGGACACCTTTAAGGAGTGGTATACTGTAGGACACCTTTATAGAGTGGTATACTGTATGACACCTTTAAGGAGTGGTATACTGTAGGACACCTTTAGGAGGGGTATACTGTAGGACACCTTTAAGGAGTGGTATACTGTAGGACACCTTTAAGGAGTGGTATACTGTAGGACACCTTTAAGGAGTGGTATACTGTAGGACACCTTTATAGAGTGGTATACTGTATGACACCTTTAAGGAGTGGTATACTGTAGGACACCTTTAGGAGGGGTATACTGTAGGACACCTTTAAGGAGTGGTATACTGTAGGACACCTTTAAGGAGTGGTATACTGTAGGACACCTTTAAGGAGTGGTATACTGTAGGACACCTTTAAGGAGTGGTATACTGTAGGACACCTTTAAGGAGTGGTATACTGTAGGACACCTTTAAGGAGTGGTATACTGTAGAACACCTTTAAGGAGTGGTATACTGTAGGACACCTTTAAGGAGTGGTATACTGTAGGACACCTTTAAGGAGTGGTATACTGTAGGACACCTTTAAGGAGTGGTATACTGTAGGACACCTTTAAGGAGTGGTATACTGTAGGACACCTTTAAGGAGTGGTATACTGTAGGACACCTTTAAGGAGTGGTATACTGTAGGACACCCTTAAGGAGTGGTATACTGTAGGACACCTTTAAGGAGTGGTATACTGTAGGACACCTTTATAGAGTGGTATACTGTATGACACCTTTAAGGAGTGGTATACTGTAGGACACCTTTAAGGAGGGGTATACTGTAGGACACCTTTAAGGAGTGGTATACTGTAGGACACCTTTAAGGAGTTGTATACTGTAGGACACCTTTAAGGAGTGGTATACTGTAGGACACCTTTAAGGAGTGGAATACTGTAGGACACCTTTAAGGAGCGGTATACTGTAGGACACCTTTAAGGAGTGGTATGCTGTAGGACAACTTTAAGGAGTGGTATGCTGTAGGACACCTTTAAGGAGTGGTATACTGTAGGACACATTTATAGAATGGTATACTGTAGGACACCTTTAAGGAGTGGTATACTGTAGGACACCTTTAAGGAGTGGTATGCTGTAGGACACCTTTAAGGAGTGGTATACTGTAGGACACCTTTAAGGAGTGGTATACTGCAGGACACCTTTAAGGAGTGGTATACTGTAGGACACCTTTAAGGAGTGGTATACTGTAGAACACCTTTAAGAAGAGGTATGCTGTAGGACACCTTTAAGGAGTGGTATGCTGTAGGACACCTTTAAGGAATGGTATACTGTAGGACACCTTTAAGGAGTGGTATACTGTAGGACACCTTTAAGGAGTGGTATACTGTAGGACACCTTTAAGGAGTGGTATACTGTAGGACACCTTTAAGGAGTGGTCTACTGTAGGAAACCTTTATAGAGTGGTATACTGTAGGACACCTTTAAGGAGTGGTATACTGTAGGACACCTTTAAGGAGTGGTATACTGTAGGACACCTTTAAGGAGTGGTATGCTGTAGGACACCTTTAAGGAGTGGTATGCTGTAGGACACCTTTAAGGAGTGGTATACTGTAGGACACCTTTAAAGAGTGGTATGCTGTAGGACACCTTTAAGGAGTGGTATACTGTAGGACACCTTTAAGGAGTGGTATACTGCAGGACACCTTTAAGGAGTGGTATACTGTAGGACACCTTTAAGGAGTGGTATACTGTAGGACACCTTTAAGGAGAGGTATGCTGTAGGACACCTTTAAGGAGTGGTATGCTGTAGGACACCTTTAAGGAATGGTATACTGTAGGACACCTTTAAGGAGTGGTATACTGTAGGACACCTTTAAGGAGTGGTATACTGTAGGACACCTTTAAGGAGTGGTATACTGTAGGACACCTTTAAGGAGTGGTATACTGTAGGACACCTTTATAGAGTGGTATACTGTAGGACACCTTTAAGGAGTGGTATACTGTAGGACACCTTTAAGGAGTGGTATACTGTAGGACACCTTTAAGGAGTGGTATACTGTAGGACACCTTTAAGGAGTGGTATACTGTAGGACACCTTTAAGGAGTGGTATACTGTAGGACACCTTTAAGGAGTGGTATACTGTAGGACACCTTTAAGGAGTGGTATACTGTAGGACACCTTTAAGGAGTGGTATACTGTAGGACACCTTTAAGGAGTGGTATACTGTAGGACACCTTTAAGGAGTGGTATACTGTAGGACACCTTTATAGAGTGGTATACTGTAGGACACCTTTAAGGAGTGGTATACTGTAGGACACCTTTAAGGAGTGGTATACTGTAGGACACCAGTAAGGAGTGGTATACTGTAGGACACCTTTAAGGAGTGGTATACTGAAGGACACCTTTAAGGAGTGGTATACTGTAGGACACCTTTAAGGAGTGGTGTACTGTAGGACACCTTTAAGGAGTGATATACTGTAGGACACCTTTAAGGAGTGGTATACTGTAGGACACCTTTAAGGAGTGGTATACTGTAGGACACCTTTAAGGAGTGGTATACTGTAGGACACCTTTAAGGAGGGGTATACTGTAGGACACCTTTATAGAGTGGTATACTGTAGGACACCTTTAAGGAGGGGTATACTGTAGGACACCTTTATAGAGTGGTATACTGTAGGACACCTTTAAGGAGTGGTATACTGTAGGACACCTTTAAGGAGTGGTATACTGTAGGACACCTTTAAGGAGTGGTATACTGTAGGACACCTTTAAGGAGTGGTATACTGTAGGACAACTTTAAGGAGTGGTATACTGTAGAACACCTTTAAGGAGTGGTATACTGTAGGACACATTTAAGGAGTGGTATACTGTAGGACACCTTTAAGGAGTGGTATACTGTAGGACACCTTTAAGGAGTGGTATACTGTAGGACACCTTTAAGGAGTGGTATACTGTAGGACACCTTTATAGAGTGGTATACTGTATGACACCTTTAAGGAGTGGTATACTGTAGGACACCTTTAAGGAGGGGTATACTGTAGGACACCTTTAAGGAGTGGTATACTGTAGGACACCTTTAAGGAGTGGTATACTGTAGGACACCTTTAAGGAGTGGTATACTGTAGGACACCTTTAAGGAGTGGTATACTGTAGGACACCTTTAAGGAGTGGTATACTGTAGGACACCTTTAAGGAGTGGTATACTGTAGGACACCTTTATAGAGTGGTATACTGTATGACACCTTTAAGGAGTGGTATACTGTAGGACACCTTTAAGGAGGGGTATACTGTAGGACACCTTTAAGGAGTGGTATACTGTAGGACACCTTTAAGGAGTTGTATACTGTAGGACACCTTTAAGGAGTGGTATACTGTAGGACACCTTTAAGGAGTGGAATACTGTAGGACACCTTTAAGGAGTGGTATACTGTAGGACACCTTTAAGGAGTGGTATGCTGTAGGACAACTTTAAGGAGTGGTATGCTGTAGGACAACTTTAAGGAGTGGTATACTGTAGGACACCTTTATAGAATGGTATACTGTAGGACACCTTTAAGGAGTGGTATACTGTAGGACACCTTTAAGGAGTGGTATGCTGTAGGACACCTTTAAGGAGTGGTATACTGTAGGACACCTTTAAGGAGTGGTATACTGCAGGACACCTTTAAGGAGTGGTATACTGTAGGACACCTTTAAGGAGTGGTATACTGTAGAACACCTTTAAGGAGAGGTATGCTGTAGGACACCTTTAAGGAGTGGTATGCTGTAGGACACCTTTAAGGAATGGTATACTGTAGGACACCTTTAAGGAGTGGTATACTGTGGGACACCTTTAAGGAGTGGTATACTGTAGGACACCTTTAAGGAGTGGTATACTGTAGGACACCTTTAAGGAGTGGTCTACATACTGTAGGACACCTTTAAGGAGTGGTATTCTGTAGGACACCTTTAAGGAGTGGTATACTGTAGGACACCTTTAAGAAGAGGTATACTGTAGGACACCTTTAAGGAGTGGTATACTGTAGTACACCTTTAAGGAGTGGTATACTGTAGGACACCTTTAAGGAGTGGTATACTGTAGGACACCTTTAAGGAGTGGTATACTGTAGGACACCTATAAGGAGTTGTATACTGTAGGACACCTTTAAGGAGTGGTATACTGAAGGACACCTTTAAGGAGTGGTATACTGTAGGACACCTTTAAGGAGTGGTATACTGTAGGACACCTTTATAGAGTGGTATACTGTAGGACACCTTTAAGGAGTGGTATACTGTAGGACACCTTTAAGGAGTGGTATACTGTAGGACACCTTTATAGAGTGGTATACTGTAGGACACCTTTAAGGAGTTGTATACTGTAGGACACCTTTAAGGAGTGGTATACTGTAGGACACCTTTAAGGAGTGGTATACTGTAGGACACCTTTAAGGAGTGGTATACTGTAGGACACCTTTAAGGAGTGGTATACTGTAGGACACATTTAAGGAGTGGTATACTGTAGGACACCTTTAAGGAGTGGTATACTGTAGGACACCTTTAAGGAGTGGTATACTGTAGGACACCTTTAAGGAGTGGTATACTGTAGGACACCTTTATAGAGTGGTATACTGTAGGACACCTTTAAGGAGTGGTATACTGTAGGACACCTTTAAGGAGTGGTATACTGTAGGACACCTTTATGGAGTGGTATACTGTAGGACACCTTTAAGGAGTGGTATACTGTAGGACACCTTTAAGGAGTGGTATACTGTAGGACACCTTTAAGGAGTGGTCTACTGTAGGAAACCTTTATAGAGTGGTATACTGTAGGACACCTTTAAGGAGTGGTATACTGTAGGACACCTTTAAGGAGTGGTATACTGTAGGACACCTTTAAGGAGTGGTATGCTGTAGGACACCTTTAAGGAGTGGTATGCTGTAGGACACCTTTAAGGAGTGGTATACTGTAGGACACCTTTAAAGAGTGGTATGCTGTAGGACACCTTTAAGGAGTGGTATACTGTAGGACACCTTTAAGGAGTGGTATACTGCAGGACACCTTTAAGGAGTGGTATACTGTAGGACACCTTTAAGGAGTGGTATACTGTAGGACACCTTTAAGGAGAGGTATGCTGTAGGACACCTTTAAGGAGTGGTATGCTGTAGGACACCTTTAAGGAATGGTATACTGTAGGACACCTTTAAGGAGATGTATACTGTAGGACACCTTTAAGGAGTGGTATACTGTAGGACACCTTTAAGGAGTGGTATACTGTAGGACACCTTTAAGGAGTGGTATACTGTAGGACACCTTTAAGGAGTGGTATACTGTAGGACACCTTTATAGAGTGGTATACTGTAGGACACCTTTAAGGAGTGGTATACTGTAGGACACCTTTAAGGAGTGGTATACTGTAGGACACCTTTAAGGAGTGGTATACTGTAGGACACCTTTAAGGAGTGGTATACTGTAGGACACCTTTAAGGAGTGGTATACTGTAGGACACCTTTAAGGAGTGGTATACTGTAGGACACCTTTAAGGAGTGGTATACTGTAGGACACCTTTAAGGAGTGGTATACTGTAGGACACCTTTAAGGAGTGGTATACTGTAGGACACCTTTAAGGAGTGGTATACTGTAGGACACCTTTATAGAGTGGTATACTGTAGGACACCTTTAAGGAGTGGTATACTGTAGGACACCTTTAAGGAGTGGTATACTGTAGGACACCTTTAAGGAGTGGTATACTGTAGGACACCAGTAAGGAGTGGTATACTGTAGGACACCTTTAAGGAGAGGTATACTGAAGGACACCTTTAAGGAGTGGTATACTGTAGGACACCTTTAAGGAGTGGTGTACTGTAGGACACCTTTAAGGAGTGATATACTGTAGGACACCTTTAAGGAGTGGTATACTGTAGGACACCTTTAAGGAGTGGTATACTGTAGGACACCTTTATAGAGTGGTATACTGTAGGACACCTTTAAGGAGGGGTATACTGTAGGACACCTTTATAGAGTGGTATACTGTAGGACACCTTTAAGGAGGGGTATACTGTAGGACACCTTTATAGAGTGGTATACTGTAGGACACCTTTAAGGAGTGGTATACTGTAGGACACCTTTAAGGAGTGGTATACTGTAGGACACCTTTAAGGAGTGGTATACTGTAGGACACCTTTAAGGAGTGGTATACTGTAGGACACCTTTAAGGAGTGGTATACTGTAGAACACCTTTAAGGAGTGGTATACTGTAGGACACATTTAAGGAGTGGTATACTGTAGGACACCTTTAAGGAGTGGTATACTGTAGGACACCTTTAAGGAGTGGTATACTGTAGGACACCTTTAAGGAGTGGTATACTGTAGGACACCTTTAAGGAGTGGTATACTGTAGGACACCTTTAAGGAGTGGTATACTGTAGGACACCTTTATAGAGTGGTATACTGTATGACACCTTTAAGGAGTGGTATACTGTAGGACACCTTTAAGGAGGGGTATACTGTAGGACACCTTTAAGGAGTGGTATACTGTAGGACACCTTTAAGGAGTGGTATAATGTAGGACACCTTTAAGGAGTGGTATACTGTAGGACACCTTTAAGGAGTGGTATACTGTAGGACACCTTTAAGGAGTGGTATACTGTAGGACACCTTTAAGGAGTGGTATACTGTAGGACACCTTTATAGAGTGGTATACTGTATGACACCTTTAAGGAGTGGTATACTGTAGGACACCTTTAAGGAGGGGTATACTGTAGGACACCTTTAAGGAGTGGTATACTGAAGGACACCTTTAAGGAGTTGTATACTGTAGGACACCTTTAAGGAGTGGTATACTGTAGGACACCTTTAAGGAGTGGAATACTGTAGGACACCTTTAAGGAGTGGTATACTGTAGGACACCTTTAAGGAGTGGTATGCTGTAGGACAACTTTAAGGAGTGGTATGCTGTAGGACACCTTTAAGGAGTGGTATACTGTAGGACACCTTTATAGAATGGTATACTGTAGGACACCTTTAAGGAGTGGTATACTGTAGGACACCTTTAAGGAGTGGTATGCTGTAGGACACCTTTAAGGAGTGGTATACTGTAGGACACCTTTAAGGAGTGGTATACTGCAGGACACCTTTAAGGAGTGGTATACTGTAGGACACCTTTAAGGAGTGGTATACTGTAGAACACCTTTAAGGAGAGGTATGCTGTAGGACACCTTTAAGGAGTGGTATGCTGTAGGACACCTTTAAGGAATGGTATACTGTAGGACACCTTTAAGGAGTGGTATACTGTAGGACACCTTTAAGGAGTGGTATACTGTAGGACACCTTTAAGGAGTGGTATACTGTAGGACACCTTTAAGGAGTGGTCTACTGTAGGAAACCTTTATAGAGTGGTATACTGTAGGACACCTTTAAGGAGTGGTATACTGTAGGACACCTTTAAGGAGTGGTATACTGTAGGACACCTTTAAGGAGTGGTATACAGTAGGACACCTTTAAGGAGTGGTATACTGTAGGACACCTTTAAGGAGTGGTATACTGTAGGACACCTTTAAGGAGTGGTATACTGTAGGACACCTTTAAGGAGTTGTATACTGTAGGACACCTTTAAGGAGTGGTATACTGTAGGACACCTTTAAGGAGTGGTATACTGTAGGACACCTTTAAGGAGTGGTATACTGTAGGACACCTTTATAGAGTGGTATACTGTAGGACACCTTTAAGGAGTGGTATACTGTAGGACACCTTTAAGGAGTGGTATACTGTAGGACACCTTTAAGGAATGGTATACTGTAGGACACCTTTAAGGAGTGGTATACTGTAGGACACCTTTAAGGAGTGGTATACTGAAGGACACCTTTAAGGAGTGGTATACTGTAGGACACCTTTAAGGAGTGGTATACTGTAGGACACCTTTAAGGAGTGGTATACTGTAGGACACCTTTAAGGAGTGGTATACTGTAGGACACCTTTAAGGAGTGGTATACTGTAGGACACCTTTAAGGAGTGGTATACTGTAGGACACCTTTAAGGAGTGGTATACTGTAGGACACCTTTAAGGAGTGGTATACTGTAGGACACCTTTAAGGAGTGGTATACTGTAGGACACATTTAAGGAGTGGTATACTGTAAGACACCTTTAAGGAGTGGTATACTGTAGGACACCTTTAAGGAGTGGTATACTGTAGGACACCTTTAAGGAGTGGTATACTGTAGGACACCTTTATAGAGTGGTATACTGTAGGACACCTTTAAGGAGTGGTATACTGTAGGACACCTTTAAGGAGTGGTATACTGTAGGACACCTTTATGGAGTGGTATACTGTAGGACACCTTTAAGGAGTGGTATACTGTAGGACACCTTTAAGGAGTGGTATACTGTAGGACACCTTTAAGGAGTGGTATACTGTAGGACACCTTTATAGTAAGGTATACTGTAGGACACCTTTATAGAGTGGTATTCTGTAGGACACCTTTAAGGAGTGGTATACTGTAGGACACCTTTAAGGAGTGGTATACTGTAGGACACCTTTAAGGAGTGGTATACTGTAGGACACCTTTAAGGAGTGGTATACTGTAGGAAACCTTTAAGGAGTGGTATACTGTAGGACACCTTTAAGGAGTGGTATACTGTAGGACACCTTTAAGGAGTGGTATACTGTAGGACACCTTTAAGGAGTGGTATACTGTAGGACACCTTTAAGGAGTGGTATACTGTAGGACACCTTTAAGGAGTGGTATACTGTAGGACACCTTTAAGGAGTGGTATACTATAGGACACCTTTATAGAGTGGTATACTGTAGGACACCTTTAAGGGGTGGTATACTGTAGGACACCTTTATAGAGTGGTATACTGTAGGACACCTTTAAGGAGTGGTATACTGTAGGACACCTTTAAGGAGTGGTATACTGTAGGACACCTTTATAGAGTGGTATACTGTAGGACACCTTTAAAGATTGCGGTATACTGTAGGACACCTTTAAGGAGTGGTATACTGTAGGACACCTTTAAGGATTGGTATACTGTAGGACACCTTTAAGGAGTGGTATACTGTAGGACACCTTTAAGGAGTGGTATACTGTAGGACACCTTTAAGGAGTGGTATACTGTAGGACACCTTTAAGGAGTGGTATACTGTAGGACACCTTTAAGGAGTGGTATACTGTAGGACACCTTTAAGGAGTGGTATACTGTAGGACACCTTTAAGGAGTGGTATACTGTAGGACACCTTTAAGGAGTGGTATACTGTAGGACACCTTTAAGGAGTGGTATACTGTAGGACACCTTTATAGAGTGGTATACTGTAGGACACCTTTAAGGAGTGGTATACTGTAGGACACCTTTAAGGAGTGGTATACTGTAGGACACATTTAAGGAGTGGTATACTGTAGGACACCTTTAAGGAGTGGTATACTGTAGGACACCTTTAAGGAGTGGTATACTGTAGGACACATTGAAGGAGTGGTATACTGTAGGACACCATTAAGGAGTGGTATACTGTAGGACACCTTTAAGGAGTGGTATGCTGTAGGACAACTTTAAGGAGTGGTATGCTGTAGGACACCTTTAAGGAGTGGTATACTGTAGGACACCTTTATAGAATGGTATACTGTAGGACACCTTTAAGGAGTGGTATACTGTAGGACACCTTTAAGGAGTGGTATGCTGTAGGACACCTTTAAGGAGTGGTATACTGTAGGACACCTTTAAGGAGTGGTATACTGCAGGACACCTTTAAGGAGTGGTATACTGTAGGACACCTTTAAGGAGTGGTATACTGTAGAACACCTTTAAGGAGAGGTATGCTGTAGGACACCTTTAAGGAGTGGTATGCTGTAGGACACCTTTAAGGAATGGTATACTGTAGGACACCTTTAAGGAGTGGTATACTGTAGGACACCTTTAAGGAGTGGTATACTGTAGGACACCTTTAAGGAGTGGTATACTGTAGGACACCTTTAAGGAGTGGTCTACTGTAGGAAACCTTTATAGAGTGGTATACTGTAGGACACCTTTAAGGAGTGGTATACTGTAGGACACCTTTAAGGAGTGGTATACTGTAGGACACCTTTAAGGAGTGGTATACAGTAGGACACCTTTAAGGAGTGGTATACTGTAGGACACCTTTAAGGAGTGGTATACTGTAGGACACCTTTAAGGAGTGGTATACTGTAGGACACCTTTAAGGAGTTGTATACTGTAGGACACCTTTAAGGAGTGGTATACTGTAGGACACCTTTAAGGAGTGGTATACTGTAGGACACCTTTAAGGAGTGGTATACTGTAGGACACCTTTATAGAGTGGTATACTGTAGGACACCTTTAAGGAGTGGTATACTGTAGGACACCTTTAAGGAGTGGTATACTGTAGGACACCTTTAAGGAATGGTATACTGTAGGACACCTTTAAGGAGTGGTATACTGTAGGACACCTTTAAGGAGTGGTATACTGAAGGACACCTTTAAGGAGTGGTATACTGTAGGACACCTTTAAGGAGTGGTATACTGTAGGACACCTTTAAGGAGTGGTATACTGTAGGACACCTTTAAGGAGTGGTATACTGTAGGACACCTTTAAGGAGTGGTATACTGTAGGACACCTTTATAGAGTGGTATACTGTAGGACACCTTTAAGGAGTGGTATACTGTAGGACACCTTTAAGGAGTGGTATACTGTAGGACACCTTTAAGGAGTGGTATACTGTAGGACACCTTTAAGGAGTGGTATACTGTAGGACACCTTTAAGGAGTGGTATACTGTAGGACACATTTAAGGAGTGGTATACTGTAGGACACCTTTAAGGAGTGGTATACTGTAGGACACCTTTAAGGAGTGGTATACTGTAGGACACCTTTAAGGAGTGGTATACTGTAGGACACCTTTATAGAGTGGTATACTGTAGGACACCTTTAAGGAGTGGTATACTGTAGGACACCTTTAAGGAGTGGTATACTGTAGGACACCTTTATGGAGTGGTATACTGTAGGACACCTTTAAGGAGTGGTATACTGTAGGACACCTTTAAGGAGTGGTATACTGTAGGACACCTTTAAGGAGTGGTATACTGTAGGACACCTTTATAGTAAGGTATACTGTAGGACACCTTTATAGAGTGGTATTCTGTAGGACACCTTTAAGGAGTGGTATACTGTAGGACACCTTTAAGGAGTGGTATACTGTAGGACACCTTTAAGGAGTGGTATACTGTAGGACACCTTTAAGGAGTGGTATACTGTAGGAAACCTTTAAGGAGTGGTATACTGTAGGACACCTTTAAGGAGTGGTATACTGTAGGACACCTTTAAGGAGTGGTATACTGTAGGACACCTTTAAGGAGTGGTATACTGTAGGACACCTTTAAGGAGTGGTATACTGTAGGACACCTTTAAGGAGTGGTATACTGTAGGACACCTTTAAGGAGTGGTATACTACAGGACACCTTTATAGAGTGGTATACTGTAGGACACCTTTAAGGGGTGGTATACTGTAGGACACCTTTATAGAGTGGTATACTGTAGGACACCTTTAAGGAGTGGTATACTGTAGGACACCTTTAAGGAGTGGTATACTGTAGGACACCTTTATAGAGTGGTATACTGTAGGA
>NW_028164382.1:223212-375712 GCF_964263955.1 Coregonus lavaretus | reverse complement strand
CCGCGAGCACCTGAACTTGACCAACTTCAACTTTGCTCTCTCCATCTCTTTATCCCTCGTAATCATCTCAGGGTTTGTTCAGCCCCTCCTCTACCTCCACAGGGCTGGGAAACTGCCATGTATCAGGGGACCCTGAGAATAGCTCCTATAACATGTAGCATTTCTAGCTGAAAATAGCTCTAAATGTCAATAATACTGTATATCTTTATTAGTAACTGAATAAAATTCCACAAGATACATGTATAATTATCGTCCATGCCATTACAGTTGCAACATTTTGTAACTTTCCCAAAATTCCAAGGTTTTCCAGATATACCGGTTGGAGGATTCCCGGAATCAGAATGGAATGAGCAGGAAATCCGGAATCCTCTAAACAGAATTTCGGGAAAACCTGGTAATTTTGGGAAATACATTTAATTTTGCAACCTGAAACAATTGTTTATATATATTTTTTTTTTATTACGAGTAAGAAAGTAGATATAAGCTATCACAAGGAAATTGAAACTATTGCTAACATGTTTCCTGTAGCTTTGTCTTACATCAGAAAGCACGATGACTCCTAACATAGAGGAATGTTTTTTTATAGAAACACAAGAAGTGACGAATCTATAGGATTCTCTTTCTGTAGCCCTGCAGTCAGTCACATTACCAAATCGCCCTCAAGTGACCTCATGGGTGGAATGTTTATTAATATTCAAAATGCAAATTCATTACTTAAAAATCATACAATGTGATTTTCTGGATTTTTGTTTTAGATTCCGTCTCTCACAGTTGAAGTGTACCTATGATAACAATTACAGACCTCTACATGCTTTGTAAGTAGGAAAACCTGAAAATTCGGCAGTGTATCAAATACTTGTTCTCCCCACTGTATATATATATATACATTATGTTCGATTGTGTTAAACATATGATATTGTTTGAATGTGATTTATAATTACGTTTGTTATCATCATAACGTCATGTTAATTGAATTGTGTGATTTTCTCTTGTTTAATCATTATTAAGATTGTTAACAAAGTTAAAGGGGGCAATATAGGATTCAAGCAACAAAGCAGAAACCCCGCCAAATTTTTGGCAAACAGATGACGGATGGGGCTGCAGAAATGTTACCGCTCTCAAATTCATAGATGGAGCTATGGATGCAAGGACAGACCATCCATGAGATCAAAATGATAGTTTTAACCATGTTTTACAATTACATTGTTGACAAACAAGCCTATATGTTGGGTTTGAATGGAATAAGACAGTTGAACTATGAGTTTTGGTTAATCATGTTACATGACCTGGATTTTAACCTTTATTTTAAGCCTTTTCTAGAAATGAGAATTAGACAAAACATTTAAGCAATTGTCTGAGGATGATGCTGGTCCATGTGACATGAAAAAAGGGGGACAGTTGGGTGAAAAAGCTTTAAATAAAGGTTAAAATCCAGGTCAGGTGGTATGATTAACCAAAACACAGGGCTCTACTCATGAGGCATTAAAAGTCATATTCAATGAATCAATGGCTATATAAATGGCTTTGTATAATTAATTCAAAAGTCATAAAATAGATGTACCAATCCCAGATTGAACCTTTAAGTGAACTTTATTGATTATTGTTCTTGGTAGAAACTTAAACTTGAATCAGTTAAAGCTTGTTGTGTGTATTTGATGGTTCCCCTTGTGTTCATCATACTTTAATAAATGGTCCAATGACATCTGAACTGTGGAAACTCTTGTTGATCGTTCTCTGACTTTTGTAAATTAAATGTTGCCTAGTTACATGTAGCACCACCACCTTGTCCTTGATGGATAGAGTTCTGCTCCTGGTTCTCTTACAGACAGGAAGTAGCTCCTACTGCTATCTGTAGTGCTGAACTCTGCTTCATGAATATAGAACTATGTCCAGGCTGCCCACCTGTGGGTGCATCATTCTGCAAACAAACGCAGCTCCTTATTGGAGTAGGGTGAAATTGCCCCTAGGCACTGATCTTGGGTCAGTTTTGCATATTCCCCATCGATGGATAAGGTTAGGATTGGTGGAGGGACTAGCTGATCCTAGATCTGTATATAGGGGAAACTTCACCCTCATTATACGGATCATTGACATGCAAAAGTAGAGGATAGACTGTGCAGTGTGCACATAACCCATTCCCTTTGTCCTCAGTTGAACCAGTAGAAATGAACCTCTGCTGTATAGGCCTGTATATGAAGGAAAGAGTCAGAGACAGGCTTCTATACTGTATAGGCCTGTATATGAAGGAAAGAGTCAGAGACAGGCTTCTATACTGTATAGGCCTGTATATGAAGGAAAGAGTCAGAGACAGGCCTCTATACTGTATAGGCCTGTATATGAAGGAAAGAGTCAGAGACAGGCTTCTATACTGTATAGGCCTGTATATGAAGGAAAGAGTCAGAGATACTGTATAGGTCTGTATATGAAGGAAAGAGTCAGAGACAGGCTTCTATACTGTATAGGCCTGTATATGAAGGAAAGAGTCAGAGACAGGCTTCTACACTGTTTAGGCCGGTACAGTGCCTTCAGAAAGTATTCACACCCCTTGACATTTTCCATATTTTGTTGTGATACAGCCTGAATATAAAATGGATTACATGTAAAAAAAAAAAAAATGTGTCACTGGGCTATACATAATACCCTATAATGTCAAAGTGGAATTACGTTTTACATTTTTGTCCTGAATACAAACTGTTTTGTTTGGGGAAAATTCACCCCCCTTTGAAAGAATATGGCACCAAAACAAATCTGCCAAGAGAGGGCCGGCCACCAAAACTCACGGACCAGGCAAGGAGGGCATTTATCAGAGAGGCAACAAAGAGACCAAAGATAACCCTGAAGGAGCTGCAAAGCAGGCAGCAGAACAACATTACAGAAAACATAACCATGTATAAAATCAAAGCAAAGCACTTCCATGCAAAGTGGGATTCAACAAGCATTAATTTAAACCTCTATTTTCTACAAACATTTCAACTATTAAAGGATGAAATACTGAGATTATTAACCTTGGTGGTCGGAGCGGTCTTCCATCTCGTAAAGTAGCAGTGGCATTGACAGTGTCTAAAGTTGGTCTGTCTGAATTATGCATATGAGCTTGGGTAGGTAAAGTTAGTGGTCAATGTTCCTTCCTTGGTTATATGTGGGTTTCATCCCAAATGGCACCCTATTCCCTATATAGTGCACTACTTTTGACCAGAGAATGGCACCCTATTCCCTAAATAGTGCACTACTTTTGACCTGAGCCCAATGGGTGCCATTTGGGAGGCAACCTCATTATGCATGTCTGAATTTGCATGATCAGATACATTGGTTTTTGGGGAGTTGTGATTCAGAAACATGATATAACTAGACAGAGATGTGAGGGGTTATGTGAAGGCACATTGTTGAATACAGTTTAAACACAACTCAACAGGAGAACGGACCAGTTCACCTATCCAGGTTTGACAGTTCTGAGATGTACATTTCTTGAAGATAGTGTATAAATATATATTTTGTATTTAGTATTTATTAGGATCTCCATTAGTAGATATAGATATATAAGATACAGTATATTTATATATTCTTCTGTAGGCCAATATAAATTAATGTAGTTTTGTTCATTTCAGACTTTTCTAAAAAGTATAATGACAAATTAATGATGTGTGTTACTTGAGTTTCTTACATTTGTGTTGAGTTTCTTACATTTGGGTTGAGTTTCTTGCATTTGTGTTGAGTTACTTACATTTGTGTTGAGTTACTTACATTTGTGTTGAGTTACTTACATTTGTGTTGAGTTACTTACATTTGTGTATATCCATTTGTGTCAAGATAAGAATCAACACAGTGTTGTTTAGACTATGGGGTAATGACAAAGACATTCAACAGAAAGGAAAGCTTCTTTGCAGTAAATGCAGTTTCAAGACTAATTTCATATCAACGACTATAAAAGTACAGCATGTTGATTAGTCAATTTATTATAACCACATTATAACATTTGTTATGGTATTACTCCAAGACAAAAAGCCCTTGTGTTTTTCATGATTTCTGCAGACATCACTTGGACATTGGATTATACAAATTCAACCTGGCGAAGCGAAAGCATTTCGCTACACCCGCTATAACATCTGCTAAACACGTGTATGTGACAAATGAAATTTGATTTGATTTGATTTGATACACCTCAGAGCCAACTCAATAAAAGGATGAATACTTCCCAGTGGAACAACTCTTCTCTCACCACCTCATCTGTAGCTGGGTAACCGACCACGCCCCAATTGTATTCCCCTCAGACTTAGAGCCTTATTTCTCTGCAAATACAAACATTCAACCTCTTCCTGGGTCACCTCACCAATGTCTACGTCCTGTGACTGATAGTGACCGGAGCGGGAGGGACAGTGACCACAGAGTTCTTCTCTCTCAACCTGACCGTGTCTGAGATCCTCTACTGTCTATCAAATGGTTTAGCCTTGATCCAGCAGTACATATTTGCTAACGACGTTATCTGAGCAGAGAGAAGAATGTGTAACTATATAGCTACTGTCCAGTAATTCTACACATCTGAGTGAGAGTGACTTAACAAAATCAAATCAAATCAAATCAAATCAAATTGTATTGGCCAAATGCGCCGAATACAACAGGTGCAGACATTACAGTGAAATGCTTACTTACAGCCCTTAACCAACAGTGCATTTAGTTTTAATAATAAAATAAAACAACAACAAAAAAGTATTGAGAAAAAAAGAGCAGAAGTAAAATAAAATAACAGTAGGGAGGCTACATAGACAGGGGGGTACCGGTGCAGAGTCAATGTGCGGGGGCACCGGCTAGTTGAGGTAGTTGAAGTAATATGTACATGTGGGTAGAGTTAAAGTGACTATGCATAAATAGTTAACAGAGTAGCAGCAGCGTAAAAAGATGGGGTGGGGGGGCAGTGCAAATAGTCCGGGTAGCCATGATTAGCTGTTCAGGAGTCTTATGGCTTGGGGGTAGAAGCTGTTGAGAAGTCTTTTGGACCTAGACTTGGCACTCCGGTACCGCTTGCCGTGCGGTAGCAGAGAGAACAGTCTATGACTAGGGTGGCTGGAGTTTTTGACAATTTTGAGGGCCTTCCTCTGACACCGCCTGGTATAAAGGTCCTGGATGGCAGGAAGCTTGGCCCCAGTGATGTACTGGGCTGTACGCACTACCCTCTGTAGTGCCTTGCGGTCGGAGGCCAAGCAGTTGCCATACCAGGCGGTGATGCAACCAGTCAGGATGCTCTCGATGGTGCAGCTGTAGAATTTTTTGAGGATCTGAGGACCCATGCCAAATCTTTTCAGTCTCCTGAGGGGGAATAGGTTTTGTCATGCCCTCTTCACGACTGTCTTGGTGTGTTTGGACCATGATAGTTTGTTGGTGATGTGGACACCAAGGAACTTGAAGCTCTCAACCTGTTCCACTACAGCCCCGTCGATGAGAATGGGGGCGTGCTCAGTCCTCTTTTTTTTCCTGTAGTCCACAATCATCTCCTTTGTCTTGGTCACGTTGAGGGAGAGGTTGTTATCCTGGCACCACACGGCCAGGTCTCTGACCTCCTCCCTATAGGCTGTCTCATCGTTGTCGGTGATCAGGCCTACCACTGTTGTGTCGTCGGCAAACTTAATGATGGTGTTGGAGTCGTGCCTGGCCATGCAGTCATGGGTGAACAGGAGGTACAGGAGGGGACTGAGCACGCACCACTGAGGGGCACCCGTGTTGAGGATCAGTGTGGCAGATGTGTTGTTACCTACCCTTACCATCTGGGGGCGGCCTGTCAGGAAGTCCAGGATCCAGTTGCAGAGGGAGGTGTTTAGTCCCAGGATCCTTAGCTTAGTGATGAGCTTTGAGGGCACTATGGTGTTGAATGCTGAGCTGCAGTCAATGAATAGCATTCTCACGTAGGTGTTCCTCTTGTCCAGGTGGGAAAAGGCAGTGTGTAGTGCAATAGAGATTGCATCATCTGTGGATCTGTTGGGGCGGTATGCAAATTGGAGTGGGTCTAGGGTTTCTGGGATAATGGTGTTGATGTGAGCCATGACCAGCCTTTCAAAGCACTTCAGGGGTACAGACGTCAGTGCTACGGGTCGGTAGTCATTTAGGCAGGTTATCTTAGTGTCCTTGGGCACGGGGACTGGTGGTCTGCTTGAAACATGTTGGTATTACAGACTCAGTCAGGGACATGTTGAAGATGTCAGTGAAGACACTTGCCAGTTGGTCAGCACATAATCGGAGTACATGTCCTGGTAATCCGTCTGGCCCCGCAGCCTTGTGAATGTTGACCTGCTTAAAAGTCTTATTCACATCGGCTACGGAGAGCGTGATCACATAGTCATCCGGAACAGCTGGTGCTCTCATGCATGCTTCAGTGTTGCTTGCCTCGAAGCGAGCATAGAAGTGGTTTAGCTAGTCTGGTAGGCTTGTGTCACTGGGAAGCTCACGGCTGTGCTTCCCTTTGTAGTCTGTCATAGTTTTCAAGCCCTGCCACATCCGATGAGCGTCAGAGCCGGTGTAGTACGATTCAATCTTAGTCCTGTATTGACTCTTTGCCTGTTTGATGGTTCGTCGGAGGGCATAGCGGGATAGAGGGCGTCCGGGTTAGAGTCCCGCTCCTTGAAAGCGGCAGCTCTACCCTTTAGCTCAGTGCGGATGTTTCCTGTAATCCATGGCTTCTGGTTGGGGTATGTACGTACGGTCACTGTGGGGACGACATCATCGATGCACTTATTGATGAAGCCAGTGACTGATGTGGTGTACTCCTCAATGCTATCTGAAGAATCCCGGAACATGTTCCAGTCTGTGCTAGCAAAAGAATCCTGTAGCTTAGCATCTGCGTCATCTGACCACTTTTCAAGTAACCAAGTCACTGGTGCTTCCTGCTTTAGTTTTTGCTTATAAGCAGGAATCAGGAGGATAGAGTTATGGTCAGATTTGCCAAATGGAGGGCGAGGGAGAGCTTTGTATGCGTCTCTGTGTGTGGAGTAAAGGTGGTCTAGAGTTTTTTTTCCTCTGGTTGCACATTTAACATGCTGGTAGAAATTAGGTAGAACAGATTTAAGTTTCCCTGCATTAAAGTCCCCGGCCACTAGGAGCGCTGCCTCTGGATGAGCGTTTTCCTGTTGACTTATGGCCTTATACAGCTCATTCAGTGCAATCTTAATGCCAGCATTGGTTTGTGGTGGTAAATAGACAGCTATGAAAAATATAGATGAAAACTCTTTTGGTAAATAGTGTGGTCTACAGCTTATCATAAGATACTCTACCTCAGGCGAGCAAAACCTCAAGACTTCCTTAGTATTTGATTTTGTGCACCAGCTGTTGTTTACAAATGTACACAGACCGCCACCCCTTGTCTCACCGGAGTCAGCCGTTCTATCCTGCCGATGTAGCGTATAGCCGGCTAGCTGTATGTTATCCATGTCGTCGTTCATCCACGACTCGGTGAAACATAAGATATTACAGTTTTTTATGTCCCAGCAGTACATATTTGCTAACGACGTTATCTTGCACGCATGTCGATTTTTCGAAGGGTTCGTCACAACTTGTTGCTCCCTTTTCCAATGCTTGGGTCCTGCTTGGCTGCCATGTTGATGACATTTATAACCTTGGTCTATTATTTATACTTGGTGCTATTTCTGGTTGTATTCTTTGTGAATCTGTTCTGCTGCCTGACGGTCCTCTGGGCTCTGAAACGCCACAGACCAGGGGACAATGAGACGGAGAGAGACGGGACAAACCCAACGATGAAGGCTTTCAGGTCATAACATCCTCATCTCCATGGTGATAGATAATCTCCCGTTGATCATCATCATCCTCAGTAAAGACTTAGAAGTCAGGCAGTTTTTTCAGTCCGCTTACGTTTCCATCTGCCTCACTGTTGTCACAGGGATTGTTCAGCCCCTCCTCTACCTCCACAGGGCTGGGAAACTGTCCTGTATCAGCCCCTCCTCTACCTCCACATGGCTGGGAAACTGTCCTGTACCAGCCCCTCCTCTACCTCCACAGGGCTGGGAAACTGTCCTGTACCAGCCCCTCCTCTACCTCCACAGGGCTGGGAAACTGTCCTGTATCAGGGGGTCCTGAGGAAGAGTCAGCACTGGCCTCACAATATACAGTACCAGTCAAAGGTTTGGACACACCTACTCATTCATGGGGTCTTTCTTTATTTTTTATTATTTTTTACATTGTAGAATAATAGTGAACACATCAAAACTATTAAATAATACACATGTAATCAAAAGTCCATATTATGGCAAGAACAGCTGAAATAAGCAAAGAGAAATGACAGTCCATCATTACTTGAAGACATCAAGGTCAGTCAATACGGAACATTTCAAGAACTTTGAACGTTTCTTCAAGTGCAGTCGCAAAAACCATCAAGCGCTATGATGAAACTGGCTCTCATGAGGACCACCACAGGAATGGAAGACCCAGAGTTACCTCTGCTGCAGAGGATAAATTCATTGGTGTTACCAGCCTCAGAAATTGCAGCCCAAATAAATGCTTCACAGATTTCAAGTAACAGACACATCTCAACATCAACTGTTCAGAGGAGACTGTGTGAATCAGGCCTTCATGGTCAAATTTCTGCAAAGAAACCTCTACTAAAGGACACCAATAAGAAGAAGAGACTTGCTTTGGCCAAGAAACCCGAGCAATGGACATTAGACCTGTGGAAATTGGAGATGTTTGGTTCCGACCGCGTGTCTTTGTGAGACGCGTTGTGGGTGAACGGATGATCTCCGCATGTGTATTTCCCACCGTAAAGCATGGAGGACACTGTATGTGATTTGTTTAGAATTCAAGGCACACTTAGCCAGCATGTCTACCACAGTATTCTGCAGGGATACGCCATCCCATCTGATTTGGGCTTAGTGGGACTATCAGTTGTTTTTCAACAGGACAATGACCCAACACACCAGCAGGCTGTGCAAGGGCTATTTTACCATATTAACACACGAACAAAAACAACAAAACGACGTAACGTGAAGTCCTCAGGCTAAACACAATACAAGCCTCTACATGGAACAAGATCCCACAACTAATGATCGCAAACAGCTAATGAGTGCTAATAGGCTGCCTAAGTATGATCCCCATTCAGAGACAACGAGCGACAGCTGCCTCTGATTGGGAATCACACCCGGCCAAACATAGAAATACAACACCTAGAACGTGAACATAGAAATAACACCATACCCTGACTCAACATACTAGAGTCCCATAAGTCAGGGCGTAACAGTGTTATTCAATGCGTTTCTATGGGCTTTAGTAGTAAAGGACTAATTCAATATTCTATCAAATCATTTTTTTTTACCTATAAGTGTTCAAAATCAAATAGCTAAAATATCCATGGTATGACCATGTTAAAACAATTCCATTGGTTAGCAGAGATGACTACAATGAAGAAACAAACGGACATACCGAAATAATACTTCACTGGTTCTATAAAATAATAACTGACTAGGAGAAGAAACAGTGGGAGGTACATTACAACCATGGACACCATGATCATTGAAATGATCCTGAAGGCCCTCAGCTTCATGTTGTTCATCCCTTCCCCCTCTCTCTCTCCTTCCCCCGGCCCGGGATGTTTCAGAGCCCAGAGAACAGCCAGGCAGCAGAACAACATTACAGAAAACATAACCATGTATAAAATCAAAGCAAAGCACTTCCATGCAAAGTGGGATTCAACAAGCATTAATTTAAACCTCTATTTTCTACAAACATTTCAACTATTAAAGGATGAAATACTGAGATTATTAACCTTGGTGGTCAGAGCGGTCTTCCATCTCGTAAAGTAGCAGTGGCAGTGACAGTGTCTAAAGTTGGTCTGTCTGAATTATGCATATGAGCTTGGGTAGGTAAAGTTAGTGGTCAATGTTCCTTCCTTGGTTATATGTGGGGTTCGTCCCAAATGGCACCCTATTCCCTATATAGTGCACTACTTTTGACCAGAGAATGGCACCCTATTCCCTAAATAGTGCACTACTTTTGACCTGAGCCCAATGGGTGCCATTTGGGAGGCAACCTCATTATGCATGTCTGAATTTGCATGATCAGATACATTGGTTTTTGGGGAGTTGTGATTCAGAAACATGATATAACTAGACAGAGATGTGAGGGGTTATGTGAAGGCACATTGTTGAATACAGTTTAAACACAACTCAACAGGAGAACGGACCAGTTCACCTATCCAGGTTTGACAGTTCTGAGATGTACATTTCTTGAAGATAGTGTATAAATATATATTTTGTATTTAGTATTTAGTAGGATCTCCATTAGTAGATATAGATATATAAGATACAGTATATTTATATATTCTTCTGTAGGCCAATATAGATTAATGTAGTTTTGTTCAATTCAGACTTTTCTAAAAAGTATAATGACAAATTAATGATGTGTGTTACTTGAGTTTCTTACATTTGTGTTGAGTTACTTACATTTGTGTTGAGTTACTTACATTTGTGTTGAGTTACTTACATTTGTGTTGAGTTACTTACATTTGTGTTGAGTTACTTACATTTGTGTTGAGTTACTTACATTTGTGTATATCCATTTGTGTCAAGATAAGAATCAACACAGTGTTGTATAGACTACGGGGTAATGACAAAGACATTCAACAGAAAGGAAAGCTTCTTTGCAGTAAATGCAGTTTCAAGACTAATTTCATATCAACGACTATAAAAGTACAGCATGTTGATTAGTCAATTTATTATAACCACATTATAACATTTATTATGGTATTACTCCAAGACAAAAAGCCCTGGTGTTTTTCATGATTTCTGCAGACATCACTTGGACATTGGATTATACAAATTCAACCTGGCGAAGCAAAAGCATTTTGATACACCCGCTATAACATCTGCTAAACACGTGTATGAGAGAAATAATGTTTGATTTGATTTGATTTGATACTCCTCAGCGCCAACTCAATAAAAGGATGAATTCCTCCCAGTGGAATGACTCTTCTCTCACCACCTCATCTGTAGCTGGGTAACCGACCACGCCCCAATTGTATTCCCCTCAGACTTAGAGCCTTATTTCTCTGCAAATACAAACATTCAACCTCTTCCTGGGTCACCTCACCAATGTCTACGTCCTGTGACTGATAGTGACCGGAGCGGGAGGGACAGTGACCACAGAGTTCTTCTCTCTCAACCTGACCGTGTCTGAGATCCTCTACTGTCTATCAAATGGTTTAGCCTTGATCCAGCAGTACATATTTGCTAACGACGTTACCTGAGCAGAGAGAAGAATGTGTAACTGTATAGCTACTGTCCTGTAATTCTACACATCTGAGTGAGAGTGACTAACAAAATCAAATCGAATCAAATCAAATCAAATTGTATTGGCCAAATGCGCCGAATACAACAGGTGCAGACATTACAGTGAAATGCTTACTTACAGCCCTTAACCATCAGTGCATTTATTTTTAATAAAAAAGTAAAATAAAACAACAACAAAAAAGTGTTGAGAAAAAAAGAGCAGAAGTAAAATAAAATAACAGTAGGGAGGCTAAATATACAGGGGGGTACCGATGCAGAGTCAATGTGCGGGGGCACCGGCTAGTTGAGGTAGTTGAAGTAATATGTACATGTGGGTAGAGTTAAAGTGACTATGCATAAATAGGCGGTGATGCAACCAGTCAGGATGCTCTCGATGGTGCAGCTGTAGAATTTTTTGAGGATCTGAGGACCTATGCCGAATCTTTTCAGTCTCCTGAGGGGGAATAGGTTTTGTCGTGCCCTCTTCACGACTGTCTTGGTGTGTTTGGACCATGATAGTTTGTTGGTGATATGGACACCAAGGAACTTGAAGCTCTCAACCTGTTCCACTTAAGCCCCGTAGATGAGAATGGGGGCGTGCTCAGTCCTCTTTTTTTTCCTGTAGTCCACAATCATCTCCTTTGTCTTGGTCACGTTGAGGGAGAGGTTGTTATCCTGGCACCACACGGCCAGGTCTCTGACCTCCTCCCTATAGGCTGTCTCATCGTTGTCGGTGATCAGGCCTACCACTGTTGTGTCGTCGGCAAACTTAATGATGGTGTTGGAGTCGTGCCTGGCCATGCAGTCATGGGTGAACAGGAGGTACAGGAGGGGACTGAGCACGCACCCCTGAGGGGCCCCCGTGTTGAGGATCAGTGTGGCAGATGTGTTGTTACCTACCCTTACCATCTGGGGGCGGCCTGTCAGGAAGTCCAGGATCCAGTTGCAGAGGGAGGTGTTTAGTCCCAGGATCCTTAGCTTAGTGATGAGCTTTGAGGGCACTATGGTGTTGAATGCTGAGCTGTAGTCAATGAATAGCATTATCACGTAGTTGTTCCTCTTGTCCAGGTGGGAAAGGGCAGTGTGTAGTGCAATAGAGATTGCATCATCTGTGGATCTGTTGGGGCGGTATGCAAATTGGAGTGGGTCTAGGTTTTCTGGGATAATGGTGTTGATGTGAGCCTTGACCAGCCTTTCAAAGCACTTCATGCCTACAGATGTCAGTGCTACGGGTCGGTAGTCATTTAGGCAGGTTATCTTAGTGTCCTTGGGCACGGGGACTGGTGGTCTGCTTGAAACACGTTGGTATTAGAGACTCAGTCAGGGACATGTTGAAAATGTCAGTGAAGACACTTGCCAGTTGGTCAGCACATGCTCGGAGTACATGTCCTGGTAATCCGTCTGGCCCTGCGGCCTTGTGAATGTTGACCTGCTTAAAAGTCTTATTCACATCGGCTACGGAGAGCGTGATCACATAGTCATCCGGAACAGCTGGTGCTCTCATGCATGCTTCAGTGTTGCTTGCCTCGAAGCGAGCATAGAAGTGGTTTAGCTCGTCTGGTAGGCTTGTGTCACTGGGAAGCTCACGGCTGTGCTTCCCTTTGTAGTCTGTAATAGTTTTCAAGCCCTGCCACATCCGATGAGCGTCAGAGCCGGTGTAGTACGATTCAATCTTAGTCCTGTATTGACTCTTTGCCTGTTTGATGGTTCGTCGGAGGGCACAGCGGGATTTCTTTTAAGCGTCCGGGTTAGAGTCCCGCTCCTTGAAAGCGGCAGCTCTACCCTTTAGCTCAGTGCGGATGTTTCCTGTAATCCATGGCTTCTGGTTGGGGTATGTACGTACGGTCACTGTGGGGACGACATCATCGATGCACTTATTGATGAAGCCAGTGACTGATGTGGTGTACTCCTCAATGCTATCTGAAGAATCCCTGAACATGTTCCAGTCTGTGCTAGCAAAACAATCCTGTAGCTTAGCATCTGCGTCATCTGACCACTTTTCTATTAACCAAGTCACTGGTGCTTCCTGCTTTAGTTTTTGCTTATAAGCAGGAATCAGGAGGATAGAGTTATGGTCAGATTTGCCAAATGGAGGGCGAGGGAGAGCTTTGTATGCGTCTCTGTGTGTGGAGTAAAGGTGATCTAGAGTTTTTTTTCCTCTGGTTGCACATTTAACATGCTGGTAGAAATTAGGTAGAACAGATTTAAGTTTCCCTGCATTAAAGTCCCCGGCCACTAGGAGCGCTGCCTCTGGATGAGCGTTTTCCTGTTGACTTATGGCCTTATACAGCTCATTCAGTGCAATCTTAATGCCAGCATTGGTTTGTGGTGGTAAATAGACAGCTATGAAAAATATAGATGAAAACTCTCTCGGTAAATAGTGTGGTCTACAGCTTATCATAAGATACTCTACCTCAGGCGAGCAAAACCTCGAGACTTCCTTAGTATTTGATTTTGTGCACCAGCTGTTGTTTACAAATATACACAGACCGCCACCCCTTGTCTTACCGGAGTCAGCCGTTCTATCCTGCCGATGTAGCGTATAGCCCGCTAGCTGTATGTTATCCATGTCGTCGTTCAGTCACGACTCGGTGAAACATAAGATATTACAGTTTTTAATGTCCCAGCAGTACATATTTGCTAACGACGTTATCTTGCACGCATGTCGATTTTTCGAAGGGTTCGTCACAACTGGTTGCTCCCTTTTCCAATGCTTGGGTCCTGCTTGGCTGCCATGTTGATGACATTTATAACCTTGGCCTATTATTTCTACTTGGTGCTATTTCTGGTTGTGTTCTTTGTGAATCTGTTCTGCCGCCTGACGGTCCTCTGGGCTCTGAAACGCCACAGACCAGGGGACAATGAGAGGGAGAGAGACGGGACAAACCCAACGATGAAGGCTTTCAGGTTATAACATCCTCATCTCCATGGTGATAGATCATCTCCCGTTGATCGTCATCATCCTCAGTAAAGACTTAGAAGTCAGGCAGTTTTTTCAGTCCGCTTACGTTTCCATCTGCCTCACTGTTGTCACAGGGATTGTTCAGCCCCTCCTCTACCTCCACAGGGCTGGGAAACTGTCCTGTACCAGCCCCTCCTCTACCTCCACAGGGCTGGGAAACTGTCCTGCACCAGCCCCTCCTCTACCTCCACAGGGCTGGGAAACTGTCCTGTACCAGCCCCTCCTCTACCTCCACAGGGCTGGGAAACTGTCCTGCACCAGCCCCTCCTCTACCTCCACAGGGCTGGGAAACTGTCCTGCACCAGCCCCTCCTCTACCTCCACAGGGCTGGGAAACTGTCCTGTACCAGCCCCTCCTCTACCTCCACAGGGCTGGGAAACTGTCCTGTACCAGCCCCTCCTCTACCTCCACAGGGCTGGGAAACTGTCCTGCACCAGCCCCTCCTCTACCTCCACAGGGCTGGGAAACTGTCCTGCACCAGCCCCTCCTCTACCTCCACAGGGCTGGGAAACTGTCCTGTACCAGCCCCTCCTCTACCTCCACAGGGCTGGGAAACTGTCCTGCACCAGCCCCTCCTCTACCTCCACAGGGCTGGGAAACTGTCCTGTACAAGCCCCTCCTCTACCTCCACAGGGCTGGGAAACTGTCCTGCACCAGCCCCTCCTCTACCTCCACAGGGCTGTGAAACTGTCCTGCACCAGCCCCTCCTCTACCTCCACAGGGCTGGGAAACTGTCCTGCACCAGCCCCTCCTCTACCTCCACAGGGCTGGGAAACTGTCCCGTATGTCATAAACATGGCAGCCAAGCAGGACCCAAGCATTGGAAAAGGGAGCGGCAAACAGCTGTGACGAACCCTTCGAAAAATCGACATGCGTGCAAGATAACGTTGTTACCAAATATGTACTGCTGGATCAAGGCTAAACCATTTGATAGACAGTAGAGGATCTCAGACACGGTCAGGTTGAGAGAGAAGAACTCTGTGGTCACTGTCCCTCCCGCTCCGGTCACTATCAGTCACAGGACGTAGACATTGGTGAGGTGACCCAGGAAGAGGATGAATGTTTGTATTTGCAGAGAAATAAGGCTCTAAGTCTGAGGGGAATACAATTGGGGTGTGGTCGGTTACCCAGCTACAGATGAGGTGGTGAGAGAAGAGTCATTCCACTGGGAAGTATTCATCCTTTTATTGAGTGTGGCTATGAGGTGTATCAAATCAAATCAAATCAAATGTTATTTGTCACATACACGTGTTTAGCAGATGTTATAGCGGGTGTAGCGAAATGCTTTTGCTTCTAGCTCCGACAGTGCAGTAATATCTAACAATTTCACAACATATTCCTAATACACACAAAACTAGTAAGGAATAGAATTTAAGAAAGTATACATATATGGACAAGCAATGACAGAGCGGCATGGACTAAGATACAGTAGAGTATTATAGAATAGAATGCAGTATATACATATGAGATGAGTAGTGCAAGATATGTAAACATTATTAAAGTGACTGTAAACATGATTAAAGTGACTGGTGTTCCATTTCTTAAAGTGGCCAGTAATTTCAATAGGCAGCAGCAGCCTCTAATGTGCTAGTGATGGCTATTTAACAGTCTGATGGCCTTGAGATAGAAGCGGTTTTTCATTCTCTCAGTCCCAGCTTTGATGCACCTGTACTGACCTCGCCTTCTGGATGATAGTGGGGTGAACAGGCAGTGGCTCGGGTGGTTGATGTCCTTGAGGATCTTTTTGGCCTTCCTGTGACATCGGTGCTGTATGTGTCTTGGAGGGCGGGTAGTTTGCCCCCGATAATGCGTTCGGCAGACCGCACCACCCTCTGGAGAGCCCTGCGGTTGCGGGTGGTGCAGTTTCCGTACCAGGTGGTGATACAGCCCAACAGGATGCTCTCAATTGTGCATCTGTAAAAGTTTGTGAGGGTTTTAGGTGCCAAGCCACATTTCTTCAGCCTCCTGAGGTTGAAGAGGCTCTGTTGCGCCTTCTTCACCCCACTGTCTGCGTGGGTGGACCATTTCAGTTTGTCAGTGATGTGTACGCCAAGGAATTTGAAGCTTTCCACCTTCTCCACTGCGGTCCCGTTGATGTGGATAGGGGGGTGCACCCTCTGCTGTTTCCTGAAGTCCATGATCATCTCCTTTGTTTTGTTGACGTTGAGTGAGAGGTTATTTTCCTGGCACCACACTCCCAGAGCCCTCACCTCCTCCCTGTAGGCGGTGTCGTCATTGCTGTTAATCAAGCCTACTACTGTTGTGTTGTCTGCAAACTTGATGATTGAGTTGGAGGCGTGCTTGGCCACGCAGTCATGGGTGAACAGGGAGTACAGGAGGGGGCTGAGCACGCACCCTTGTGGGGCCCCAGTGTTGAGATTAAATGTCTTAATCACGTCGGCCACGGAGAAGGAGAGGCCACAGTCCTTGGTAGTGGGCCTCGCTAGTGGCACTGTGTTATCCTCAAAGTGGGCGAAGAAGCTGGTCTGGAAGCGAGACGTTGGTGTCGGCGACATGGCTGGTTTTCCTTTTGTAGTCCGTGATTGTCTGTAGACCCTGCCACATACGTTTCGTGTCTGAGCCATTGAATTGCGACTCCACTTTGTCTCTATACTGATGTTTTGCCAGTTTAATTGCCTTTCGGAGTGAGTAGTTACACTGTTTGTATTCTGCCATATTCCCAGTCACCTTGCCATGGTTGAATGCGGTGGTTCACGCTTTCAGATTGGAGCGAATGCTGGCATCTATCAACGGTTTCTGGTTAGGGTAGGTTTTAATAGTCACAGTGGGCACAACATCACCTATACACTTCCTGATAAACTCAGTCACCGTTTCAGTGTATTCGTCAAAAAAAAAATTCGGAAGCTCCCGGAACATATCCCAGTCTGCATGAACAAAACAATCTTGAAGCGTGGATTCCGATTGGTCAGACCAGCGTTGAATAGTCCTTAGCACTGGTATTTCCTGTTTGAGTTTCTGCCTACAGGAAGGGAGGAGCAAAATGGAGTCGTGGTCAGATTTGCCGAAAGGAGGGCGGGGGAGGGCCTTATAACCATCCCGGAAGTTCGAATAGCAATGGTCGAGGATTTTGGCAGCGCGAGTACAACCGTCGATATGTTGATAGAAGTTCGGCAGCCTAGTCCTCAAATTTGCTTTGTTAAAATCCCTGGCTACAATAAATGCAGCCTCAAGATATGTGGTTTCCAGTTTGCATAAAGTCCAGTGAAATTCTTTGAGGGCCGTCGTGGTTTCGGCTTGAGGGGGGATATACACGGCCGTGACTATAACCTAAGAAAATTATCTTGGGAGATAATACGGTCGGCATTTGATTGGGAGATATTCTAGGTCGGGTGAACAAAAGGACTCGAGTTCCTGTATGTTACTACAATTACACCATGAGTCGTTAATCATGAAACACACACCTCCGCCCTTCTGCTTCCCGGAGAGATATTTATTCCTGTCTGCGTGATGAACTGAGAACCCCTCTGGCTGGACCGATTTCGACAGAATATCCCAAGAGAGCCATGTTTCAGTGAAACAAAGTATGTTACAGGCCTTGATGTCTCTCTGGAAAGAAGTCCTTGCCCGGAGTTCGTCGATCTTGTTAACCAAAGACTGAACATTAGCGAGTAGTATACTTGGAAGCGGTGGGTGGTGTGCGCGCCTCCTAAGTCGAACCAGCAGGCCGCTCCGAGTGCCTCTCCTCCGCCGGCGATGTTTTGGGTGTGTAAGTTAGCTAGTCGCGAGGCCGCCATCTTCGTCGGCGCCAGGTTGAATTTGTATGTTCCAATGTCCAAGTGATGTCTGCAGGGCTTTTTGTCTTGGAGTAATACCATAATTAATGTTATAATATGGTTATTATAAATTTACTAATCAACATGCTGTACTTTTATAGTCGTTGATATGAAATTAGTCTTGAAACTGCATTTACTGCAAAGAAGCTTTCCTTTCTGTTGAATGTCTTTGTCATTACCCCATAGTCTATACAACACTGTGTTGATTCTTATCTTGACACAAATGGATATACACAAATGTAAGTAACTCAACACAAATGTAAGTAACTCAACACAAATGTAAGAAACTCAAGTAACACACATCATTCATTTGTCATTATACTTTTTAGAAAAGTCTGAATTGAACAAAACTACATTAATCTATATTGGCCTACAGAAGAATATATAAATATACTGTATCTTATATATCTATATCTACTAATGGAGATCCTAATGAATACTAAATACTAAATATATATTTATACACTATCTTCAAGAAATGTACATCTCAGAACTGTCAAACCTGGATAGGTGAACTGGTCCGTTCTCCTGTTGAGTTGTGTTTAAACTGTATTCAACAATGTGCCTTCACATAACCCCTCAAAAACCAATGTATCTGATCATGCAAATTCAGACATGCATAATGAGGTTGCCTCCCAAATGGCACCCATAGGTTCCTGGTCTAAAGTAGTGCACTATATAGGGAATAGGGTGCCATTCTCTGGTCTAAAGTAGTGCACTATTTAGGGAATAGGTTGCCATTCTCTGGTCTAAAGTAGTGCACTATATAGGGAATAGGGTGCCATTCTCTGGTCTAAAGTAGTGCACTATATAGGGAATAGGGTGCCATTTGGGATGTAACCCACATATAACCAAGGAAGGAACATTGACCACTAACTTTACCTACCCAAGCTCATATGCATAATTCAGACAGACCAACTTTAGACACTGTCACTGCCACTGCTACTTTACGAGATGGAAGACCGCTCCGACCACCAAGGTTAATAATCTCAGTATTTACTCCTTTAATAGTTGAAATGTTTGTAGAAAATAGAGGTTTAAATTAATGCTTGTTGAAACCCACTTTGCTTGGAAGTGCTTTGCTTTGATTTCATACATGGTTATGTTTTCTGTAATGTTGTTCTGCTGCCTGGCTGTTCTCTGGGCTCTGAAACGTCCCGGGCCGGGGGAAGGAGAGGGAGCGGGGGAAGGGATGAACAACATGAACCTGAGGGCCTTCAGGATCATTTCAATGATCATGGTGTCCATGGTTGTAATGTACCTCCCACTGGTTCTTCTCCTAGTCAGTTATTATTTTATAGAACCAGTGAAGTATTCTTTTGGTATGTCCGTTTGTTTCTTCATTGTAGTCATCTCTGCTAACCAATGGAATTGTTTTAACATGGTCGTACCATGGATATTTTAGCTATTTGATTTTGAACACTTATAGGTAAAAAAAAAGATTTGTTGTGGTGCCATATTCTTTCCAAGGGGGGTGCATTTTCCCCAAACATAACAGTTTGTATTCAGGACAAAAATGTAAAACATAATTCCACTTTGACATTATAGGGTATTATGTATAGCCCAGTGACAAAAAAATATACATGTAATCCATTTTAAATTCAGGCTGTATCACAACAAAATATGGAAAATGTCAAGGGGTGTGAATACTTTCTGAAGGCACTGTACAGGCCTAAACAGTATAGAAGCCTGTCTCTGACTCTTTCCTACATATACAGGCCTATACACTATAGAAGCCTGTCTCTGACTCTTTCCTTCATATACAGGCCTATACAGTATAGAAGCCTGTCTCTGACTCTTTCCTTCACATACAGGCCTATACAGTATAGAAGCCTGTCTCTGACTCTTTCCTTCATATACAGGCCTATACAGTATCTCTGACTCTTTCCTACATATACAGGCCTATACAGTATCTCTGACTCTTTCCTTCATATAAAGGCCTATACAGTATAGAAGCCTGTCCATGACTCTTTCCTTCATATACAGGCGTATACAGTATAGAAGCCTGTCCATGACTCTTTCCTTCATATACAATCGTAAACAGTATAGAAGCCTGTCCATGACTCTTTCCTTCATATACAGGCGTATACAGTATAGAAGCCTGTCTCTGACTCTTTCCTTCATATACAGGCCTATACAGTATAGAAGCCTGTCTCTGACTCTTTCCTTCATATACAGGCCTATACAGTATAGAAGCCTGTCTCTGACTCTTTCCTTCATATACAGGCCTATACAGCAGAGGTTCATTTCTACTGGTTCAACTGAGGACAAAGGGAATGGGTTATGTGCACACTGCCCAGTCTATCCTCTACTTTTGCATGTCAATGATCCGTATAATGAGGGTGAAGTTTCCCCTATATACAGATCTAGGATCAGCTAGTCCCTCCACCAATCCTAACCTTATCCATCGATGGAGAATATGCAAAACTGACCCAAGATCAGCGCCTAGGGGAAATTTCACCCTACTCCAATAAGGAGCTGCGTTTGTTTGCAGAATGATGAACCCACAGGTGGGCAGCCTGGACATAGTTCTATATTCATGAAGCAGAGTTCAGCACTACAGATAGCAGTAGGAGCTACTTCCTGTCTGTTAGAGAACCAGGAGCAGAACTCTATCCATCAAGGACAAGGTGGTGGTGCTACATGTAACTAGGCAACATTTAATTTACAAAAGTCAGAGAACGATCAACAAGAGTTTCCACAGTTCAGATGTCATTGGACCATTTATTAAAGTATGATGAACACAAGGGGAACCATCAAATACACACAACGAGCTTTAACTGATTCAAGTTTAAGTTTCTAACAAGAACAATAATCAATAAAGTTCACTTAAAGGTTCAATCTGGGATTGGTACATCTATTTTATGACTTTTGAATTAATTATACAAAGCCATTTATATAGCCATTGATTCATTGAATATGACTTTTAATGCCTCATGAGTAGAGCCCTGTGTTTTGGTTAATCATACCACCTGACCTGGATTTTAACCTTTATTTAAAGCTTTTTCACCCAACTGTCCCCCTTTTTTCATGTCACATGGACCAGCATCATCCTCAGACAATTGCTTAAATGTTTTGTCTAATTCTCATTTCTAGAAAAGGCTTAAAATAAAGGTTAAAATCCAGGTCATGTAACATGATTAACCAAAACTCATAGTTCAACTGTCTTATTCCATTCAAACCCAACATATAGGCTTGTTTGTCAACAATGTAATTGTAAAACATGGTTAAAACTATCATTTTGATCTCATGGATGGTCTGTCCTTGCATCCATAGCTCCATCTATGAATTTGAGAGCGGTAACATTTCTGCAGCCCCATCCGTCATCTGTTTGCCAAAAATTTGGCGGGGTTTCTGCTTTGTTGCTTGAATCCTATATTGCCCCCTTTAACTTTGTTAACAATCTTAATAATGATTAAACAAGAGAAAATCACACAATTCAATTAACATGATGTTATGATGATAACAAACGTCATTATAAATCTGTTTAACACAATCAAACATAATGTATATATATATATACAGTGGGGAGAACAAGTATTTGATACACTGCTGAATTTTCAGGTTTTCCTACTTAAAAAGCATGTAGAGGTCTGTAATTATTATCATAGGTACACTTCAACTGTGAGAGACGGAATCTAAAACAAAAATCCAGAAAATCACATTGTATGATTTTTAAGTAATGAATTTGCATTTTGAATATTAATAAACATTCCACCCATGAGGTCACTTGAGGGCGATTTGGTAATGTGACTGACTGCAGGGCTACAGAAAGAGAATCCTATAGATTCGTCACTTCTTGTGTTTCTATAAAAAAACATTCCTCTATGTTAGGAGTCATCGTGCTTTCTGATGTAAGACAAAGCTACAGGAAACATGTTAGCAATAGTTTCAATTTCCTTGTGATAGCTTATATCTACTTTCTTACTCGTAATAAAAAAAAATATATATATAAACAATTGTTTCAGGTTGCAAAATTAAATGTATTTCCCAAAATTACCAGGTTTTCCAGAAATTCTGTTTAGAGGATTCCGGATTTCCTGCTCATTCCATTCTGATTCCGGGAATCCTCCAACCGGTATATCTGGAAAACCTTGGAATTTTGGGAAAGTTACAAAATGTTGCAACTGTAATGGCAAGGACGATAATTATACATGTATCTTGTGGAATTTTATTCAGTTACTAATAAAGATATACAGTATTATTGACATTTAGAGCTATTTTCAGCTAGAAATGCTACATGTTATCGGAGCTATTCTCAGGGTCCCCTGATACAGGGCAGTTTCCCAGCCCTGTGGAGGTAGAGGAGGGGCTGAACAAACCCTGAGATGATTACGAGGGAGAAAGAGATGGAGAGAGCAAAGTAGAAATCAGTGAGGTTCAGGTACCCTTGGAAACACACAGTGACCATGATTGGAAGAACACTCACGACCACAGACATTAGAATTAGCAGAATGATCCAGAAAGCCTTTCTCTTCATGCTGTTCATCCCTTCCCCCTCTCTCTCTCCTTCCCCCGGCCCGGGACGTTTCAGAGCTCTGAGAACAGCCAGGCAGCAGAACAACTCAACGGAAAACACAACCAGATACTGAGCTAAGAAAACATAATAGAAGGTGGTTGAGAAAGTCATGAACAACGCAGCTAGGCAGAACACAAGAACCAACAGCCAGACAACACTACAACACCCCACCCTGTATCTCAGGGGTTTGTACTTCAGGAAGGTTACAGGGTGGACCACCGCCAGGTAGCGCTCCACACAGATACAGCACTGGAACAGAGGACGACTGGTAGAGAGGAAACCCACAGAGAAAGCCCTGGCAGGCAGGAGCAAGCCGTTCAACAGATAGTAGTCCAGCAAAGCCAAGACATTGAAGAGGCAGTAAATTATCTCAGATACGGTCAGATTGAGAGCGAAGAACTCTGAAGCCATCGTCCCTCCTGCTCCGGTCACTATCAGCCACAGGACGTAGACATTGGTGGGGAGACCCAGGAGGAGGTTGAGGGCGTAGGTGGTGGTGAAGAGGTATTTGGTCTGGGCCATGTAGTGGTGTAGGTTGTCCATGGTAGAGTAGGGAGAGGAGTCGTTCACCACAGACGTGTTCATCTTCCCTCCGACCCAATGGAACCTACGGAACCCACGGAATGACAGAGGTGTTCAGTGATCTTTTGGGAGTTCCGGGGTTCCCGTGATGATAGAAATAAAAGGGTAGAGAGAATTCATGTCAGAGAATCCTTTGTGTTGTGATGCAAAATGACATACGTCACAAATGAAGCGAAAGGTGAATGACATTACGATATTACATAATCATTTACAATGTCACCTTTAATTCACTATTTAGCTTCAAAATCTAATATTTCTGTCAAAAAGTCACAACTATATCCTTATCTATCAACAGTTTTTTCCCTCCATAATTCATGGATATTACCTAGACCATTTCCAGTTGAGTCAATTCTCAAATCAGAAGTTAACATGGGGTCCTACCTGTTTAACAGTCCTACTCCTCTCCTCTCTTCCTCTGGGAGTTTCCAGGTGTAGTGTCTGTCTCACTAGCTGTAGCCTGTATAGTACTCTGCTCACTTCCTGCATCCCTGCTTTACCTTTGTATATCACTCATACACACACACACACACACACACACACACACACACACACACACACACACACACACACACACACACACCACACCACACACACCACAAACACAGGCACACACACACACACACACACAACACACACACACACACACACACACACACACACACACACACACACACACACACACCATACACACACACACACACACAGGCACACACAGACACACACACACACAGGCACACACACACACACACACAAACACACACACACACACAGGCACACACACACACACACAGGCACACACACACACACAGGTACACACACGCACACACACTCTGCTTTGGACTCTGCACATCAACATTTACAAGACAGGGGAAGCAAACACAGCCAGGTAATGGTCAGGAACCAGATTATGCTAAATTGTTGCTTGATTTCCATCCCGAGGCTTCCTTCCCGGGCCGGACGTTTGAGCTGCATCTCAAATGGAATCCTATTCACTACATAGTGTACTTCTTTTGACCAGGGTCCATATAGGGAATAGGGTGTCATTTGGAACGGACGTTTGGTGTCGGACGTCTGAAGGTCGTCTCTGTCCAATCAAATGTGCCTCGGATCGGCAGTATACCACACTCTTTAAAGGTGTCCTACAGTATACCACTCCTTAAAGATGTCCTACAGTATACCACTCCTTAAAGATGTCCTACAGTATACCAATCCTTAAAGGTGTCCTACAGTATACCACTCCTTAAAGGTGTCCTACAGTATACCACTCCTTAAAGGTGTCCTACAGTATACCACTCTTTAAAGGTGTCCTACAGTATACCACTCCTTAAAGGTGTCCTACAGTATACCACTCCTTAAAGGTGTCCTACAGTATACCACTCTATAAAGGTGTCCTACAGTATACCACTCCTTAAAGGTGTCCTACAGTATACCACTCCTTAAAGGTGTCCTACAGTATACCACTCCTTAAAGGTGTCCTACAGTATACCACTCTATAAAGGTGTCCTACATTATACCACTCCTTAAAGGTGTCCTACAGTATACCACTCCTTAAAGGTGTCCTACAGTATACCACTCCTTAAAGGTGTCCTACATTATACCACTCCTTAAAGGTGTCCTACAGTATACCGCTCCTTAAAGGTGTCCTACAGTATACCACTCCTTAAAGGTGTCCTACAGTATACAACTCCTTAAAGGTGTCCTACAGTATACCACTCCTTAAAGGTTTCCTACAGTATACCACTCCTTAAAGGTGTCCTACAGTATACAACTCCTTAAAGGTGTCCTACAGTATACCACTCCTTAAAGGTGTCCTACAGTAAACCTACAGTATACCACTCCTTAAAGGTGTCCTACAGTATACCACTCCTTAAAGGTGTCCTACAGTATACCACTCCTTAAAGGTGTCCTACAGTATACCACTCTATAAAGGTGTCCTACAGTATACCACTCCTTAAAGGTGTCCTACAGTATACCACTCCTTAAAGGTGTCCAACAATATACCACTCCTTAAAGGTGTCCTACAGTATACCACTCCTTAAAGGTGTCCTACAGTATACCACTCCTTAAAGGTGTCCTACAGTATACCACTCTATAAAGGTGTCCTACAGTATACCACTCCTTAAAGGTGTCCTACAGTATACCACTCTTTAAAGGTGTCCTACAGTATACCACTCCTTAAAGGTGTCCTACAGTATACCACTCCTTAAAGGTGTCCTACAGTATACCACTCTATAAAGGTGTCCTACAGTATACCACTCCTTAAAGGTGTCCTACAGTATACCACTCCTTAAAGGTGTCCTACAGTATACCACTCCTTAAAGGTGTCCTACAGTATACCACTCTATAAAGGTGTCCTACATTATACCACTCCTTAAAGGTGTCCTACAGTATACCACTCCTTAAAGGTGTCCTACAGTATACCACTCCTTAAAGGTGTCCTACATTATACCACTCCTTAAAGGTGTCCTACAGTATACCGCTCCTTAAAGGTGTCCTACAGTATACCACTCCTTAAAGGTGTCCTACAGTATACCACTCCTTAAAGGTTTCCTACAGTATACCACTCCTTAAAGGTGTCCTACAGTATACAACTCCTTAAAGGTGTCCTACAGTATACCACTCCTTAAAGGTGTCCTACAGTAAACCTACAGTATACCACTCCTTAAAGGTGTCCTACAGTATAACACTCCTTAAAGGTGTCCTACAGTATACCACTCCTTAAAGGTGTCCTACAGTATACCACTCTATAAAGGTGTCCTACAGTATACCACTCCTTAAAGGTGTCCTACAGTATACCACTCCTTAAAGGTGTCCTACAGTATACCACTCCTTAAAGGTGTCCTACAGTATACCACTCCTTAAAGGTGTCCTACAGTATACCACTCCTTAAAGGTGTCCTACAGTATACCACTCCTTAAAGGTGTCCTACAGTATACCACTCTATAAAGGTGTCCTACAGTATACCACTCCTTAAAGGTGTCCTACAGTATACCACTCTATAAAGGTGTCCTACAGTATACCACTCTATAAAGGTGTCCTACAGTATACCACTCCTTAAAGGTGTCCTACAGTATACCACTCTATAAAGGTGTCCTACAGTATACCACTCTATAAAGGTGTCCTACAGTATACCACTCCTTAAAGGTGTCCTACAGTATACCACTCCTTAAAGGTGTCCCACAGTATACCTTACTATAAAGGTGTCCTACAATATACCACTCCTTAAAGGTGTCCCATAGTATACCACTCCTTAAAGGTGTCCTACAGTATACCACTCCTCAAAGGTGTCCTACAGTATACCACTCCTTAAAGGTGTCCTACAGTATACCACTCCTTAAAGGTGTCCTACAGTATACCACTCCTTAAAGGTGTCCTACAGAATACCACTCCTTTAAGGTGTCCTACAGTATACCACTCTATAAAGGTGTCATACAGTATACCACTATATAAAGGTGTCCTACAGTATACCACTCCTTAAAGGTGTCCTACAGTATACCACTCCTTCAAGGTGTCCTACAGTATACCACTCCTTAAAGGTGTCCTACAGTATACCACTCTATAAAGGTGTCCTACAGTATACCACTCCTTAAAGGTGTCCTACAGTATACCACTCCTTAAAGGTGTCCTACAGTATACCAATCTATATAGCTTTCCAACAGTATACCACTCCTTAAAGGTGTCCTACAGTATACCACTCCTTAAAGGTGTCCTACAGTATACCACTCCTTAAAAGTGTCCTACAGTATACCACTCTATAAAGCCGTCATAAATTATACCACTCCTTAAAGGTGTCCTACAGTATACCACTCCTTAAAGGTGTCCTACAGTATACCTTACTATAAAGGTGTCCTACAGTATACCACACCTTAAAGGTGTCCTACAGAATATCACTCCTTAAACGTGTCCTACAGTATACCACTCCTTAAAGTTGTCCTACAGTATACCACTCCTTAAAGGTGTCCTACAGTATACCACTCCTTAAAGGTGTCCTACAGTATACCACTCTATAAAGGTGTCCTACAGTATACCACTCCTTAAAGGTGTCCTACAGTATACCACTCCTTAAAGGTGTCCTACAGTATACCACTCCTTAAAGGTGTCCTACAGTATACCACTCCTTAAAGGTTTCCTACAGTATACCACTCCTTAAAGGTGTCCTACAGTATACCACTCCTTAAAGGTGTCCTACAGTATACCACTCCTTAAAGGTGTCATACAGTATACCACTCCTTAAAGGTGTCCTACAGTATACCACTCCTTAAAGGTGTCCTTCAGTATACCACTCCTTAAAGGTGTCCTACATTATACCACTCCTTAAAGGTGTCCTACAGTATACCACTCCTTAAAGGTGTCCTACAGTATACCACTCTATAAAGGTGTCCTACAGTATACCACTCCTTAAAGGTGTCCTACAGTATACCACTCCTCAAAGGTGTCCTACAGTATACCACTCCTTAAAGGTGTCTTACAGTATACCACTCCTTAAAGGTGTCCTACAGTATACCACTCCTTAAAGGTGTCCTACAGTATACCACTCCTTTAAGGTGTCCTACAGTATACCACTCTATAAAGGTGTCCTACAGTATACCACTCCTTAAAGGTGTCCTACATTATACCACTCCTTAAAGGTGTCCTACAGTATACCACTCCTTAAAGGTGTCCTACAGTATACCACTCTATAAAGGTGTCCTACAGTATACCACTCCTTAAAGGTGTCCTACAGTATACCACTCCTCAAAGGTGTCCTACAGTATACCACTCCTTAAAGGTGTCTTACAGTATACCACTCCTTAAAGGTGTCCTACAGTATACCACTCCTTAAAGGTGTCCTACAGTATACCACTCCTTTAAGGTGTCCTACAGTATACCACTCTATAAAGGTGTCCTACAGTATACCACTATATAAAGGTGTCCTACAGTATACCACTCCTTAAAGGTGTCCTACAGTATACCACTCCTTCAAGGTGTCCTACAGTATACCACTCCTTAAAGGTGTCCTACAGTATACCACTCTATAAAGGTGTCCTACAGTATACCACTCCTTAAAGGTGTCCTACAGTATACCACTCCTTAAAGGTGTCCTACAGTATACCACTCTATAAAGCTTTCCAACAGTATACCACTCCTTAAAGGTGTCCTACAGTATACCACTCCTTAAAGGTGTCCTACAGTATACCACTCCTTAAAAGTGTCCTACAGTATACCACTCTATAAAGCCGTCATAAATTATACCACTCCTTAAAGGTGTCCTACAGTATACCACTCCTTAAAGGTGTCCTACAGTATACCTTACTATAAAGGTGTCCTACAGTATACCACTCCTTAAAGGTGTCCTACAGAATATCACTCCTTAAACGTGTCCTACAGTATACCACTCCTTAAAGTTGTCCTACAGTATACCACTCCTTAAAGGTGTCCCACAGTATACCACTCCTTAAAGGTGTCCTACAGTATACCACTCTATAAAGGTGTCCTACAGTATACCACTCCTTAAAGGTGTCCTACAGTATACCACTCCTTAAAGGTGTCCTACAGTATACCACTCCTTAAAGGTGTCCTACAGTATACCACTCCTTAAAGGTTTCCTACAGTATACCACTCCTTAAAGGTGTCCTACAGTATACCACTCCTTAAAGGTGTCGTACAGCATACCACTCCTTAAAGGTGTCCTACAGTATACCACTCCTTAAAGGTGTCCTACAGTATACCACTCCTTAAAGGTGTCCTACAGTATACCACTCTATAAAGGTTTCCTACAGTATACCACTCTATAAAGGTGTCCTACAGTATACCACTCCTTAAAGGTGTCCTACAGTATACCACTCCTTAAAGGTGTCCTACAGTATACCACTCCTTAAAGGTGTCCTACAGTATACCACTCCTTAAAGGTGTCCTACAGTATACCACTCCTTAAAGGTGTTCTACAGTATACCACTCCTTAAAGGTGTCCTACAGTATACCACTCCTTAAAGGTGTCCTACAGTATACCACTCCTTAAAGGTGTCCTACAGTATACCACTCTATAAAGGTGTCCTACAGTATACCACTCCTTAAAGGTGTCCTACAGTATACCACTCCTTAAAGGTGTCCTACAGAATATCACTCCTTAAACGTGTCCTACAGTATACCACTCCTTAAAGTTGTCCTACAGTATACCACTCCTTAAAGGTGTCCTACAGTATACCACTCCTTAAAGGTGTCCTACAGTATACCACTCTATAAAGGTGTCCTACAGTATACCACTCCTTAAAGGTGTCCTACAGTATACCACTCCTTAAAGGTGTCCTACAGTATACCACTCCTTAAAGGTGTCCTACAGTATACCACTCCTTAAAGGTTTCCTACAGTATACCACTCCTTAAAGGTGTCCTACAGTATACCACTCCTTAAAGGTGTCGTACAGCATACCACTCCTTAAAGGTGTCCTACAGTATACCACTCCTTAAAGGTGTCCTACAGTATACCACTCCTTAAAGGTGTCCTACAGTATACCACTCTATAAAGGTTTCCTACAGTATACCACTCTATAAAGGTGTCCTACAGTATACCACTCCTTAAAGGTGTCCTACAGTATACCACTCCTTAAAGGTGTCCTACAGTATACCACTCCTTAAAGGTGTCCTACAGTATACCACTCCTTAAAGGTGTCCTACAGTATACCACTCCTTAAAGGTGTTCTACAGTATACCACTCCTTAAAGGTGTCCTACAGTATACCAGCCTATAAAGGTGTCCTACAGTATACCACTCCTTAAAGGTGTCCTACAGTATACCACTCTATAAAGGTGTCCTACAGTATACCACTCCTTAAAGGTGTCCTACAGTATACCACTCCTTAAAGGTGTCCTACAGTAAACCACTCTATAAAGGTGTCCTGCAGTATACCACTCCTTAAAGGTGTCCTACAGTATACCACTCCTTAAAGGTGTCCTACAGTATACCAATCCTTAAAGGTGTCCTACAGTATACCACTCCTTAAAGGTGTCCTACAGTATACCACTCTATAAAGGTGTCCTACAGTATACCACTCCTTAAAGTTGTCCTACAGTATACCACTCCTTAAAGGTGTCCTACAGTATACCACTCCTTAAAGGTGTCCTACAGTATACCAGCCTATAAAGGTGTCCTACAGTATACCACTCCTTAAAGGTGTCCTACAGTATACCACTCTATAAAGGTGTCCTACAGTATACCACTCTATAAAGGTGTCCTACAGTATACCACTCCTTAAAGGTGTCCTACATTATACCACTCCTTAAAGGTGTCCTACAGTATACCACTCCTTAAAGGTGTTCTACAGTATACCACTCTATAAAGGTGTCCTACAGTATACCACTCCTTAAAGGTGTCTGTCACGAACCGGCTCAAGTTCGTAACAAAAGGGAGACACGTGGAGACAAGGAGTACTCAAAGTATATATTTATTAATTAAAGTAACTAACTGAAATAACAATGGAGTGTGTAATCAGTAATCAGTAGTGTAAGTGAGTGTTTGCTTGCATAAATGTAATATAGAAAAGTGTTGATAAGTGCCAAAGCAAACAACCCCAAAAAGGCCACAAAAATATCACAACCAAAATCAAAGTATCTGCCTGGAGAGAGTCTCCTTAATGAATGTGGAAGAGGTCCATTTATCCTGGGACACACCCGGCCCAGGTGTTTCCCATGTAGCTGACGACCCTCCCAACTCCGCCCACCGGCATCCTAATAAGGAAACAAGAGCAAAGAGAGAATACGGCAGACAGAGTGGGAGGGTCGTCACATGTCCTACAGTATACAACTCCTTAAAGGTGTCCTACAGTATACCACTCCTTAAAGGTGTCCTACAGTATACCACTCCTTAAAGGTGTCCTACAGTATACCACTCCTTAAAGGTGTCCTACAGTATACCACTCCTTAAAGTGTCCTACAGTATACCACTCCTTAAAGGTGTCCTACAGTATACCACTCCTTAAAGGTGTCCTACAGTATACCACTCCTTAAAGGTTTCCTACAGTATACCACTCCTTAAAGTTGTCCTACAGTATACCACTCCTTAAAGGTGTCCTACAGTATACCACTCCTTAAAGGTGTCCTACAGTATACCACTCTATAAAGGTGTCCTACAGTATACCACTCCTTAAAGGTGTCCTACAGTATACCACTCCTTAAAGGTGTCCTACAGTATACCACTCCTTAAAGGTGTCCTACAGTATACCACTCCTTAAAGGTGTCCTACAGTATACCACTCCTTAAAGGTGTCCTACAGTATACCACTCCTTAAAGGTGTCCTACAGTATACCACTCCTTAAAGGTGTCCTACAGTATACCACTCTATAAAGGTGTCCAACAGTATACCACTCTATATTACAGTTTCCATGAAGCCACGATTATCTCCTCCATACATTGACTCAATATTTTTATGCCAATACCAACTAACAATATGACTTCTTTGGCAGTGACAGGATATATTTTCCAGAAACTTTGGGTTACTACGGGAGAAAGAAGTTCATTAAGAGAGCAAGAAAAAGTGCTCTTCATTCATCTTTTTTTAGATCATGTATTTTATTGATTTCATGTATTGTTTACTCTTCATTGTTCTTATGTTCCGATGATGTGACACATTGTCTAGTCATAAGTATCATATCAAGGGGATGGGGGTAACAACAACTCCTGGCTGATTGGCTCACCAACGTTATGAAGAGAGACAACAATACAACATTGAGATATTCCTTCAACTACACCTGTATCCACAACCAAAATGATTATTTAAAAAAACATCTCCGCTTCAACAAGTAAGTTGCTGTCACGTCTCCTCCCGTTGCTCCCCTCCTGGCGCTCTGATTCGCCGGTCTACTCAGCCACCGGTCTGAGCCGCACCACCTCGGCAAACACAGGAATGGAAACCCAACGCACCCTAATCACCTCCAGAGCACCTGCACCTCACCATCTCCTCACCACCACTACATAGCCCCTGGGCTGTTCAGTCATTGTTGTGTGTAATTGTTTAGCGTCGTGTCGTTTACTCACGCTGTTATTCTCGTTCTCATTGTTAAGTAAACCTTTACCTTGTTGATTCCTGCGTCTTCCTATCCTCAGTATTCGTCACAGTTGCAACCTTTTTTTTTGAATGGACAACTGTTACCTTTTGAATATGTTCTTTACTGTATAAAATCGCTCAACCGTAACCATTTTTAAAACTATTCAACAGTCATGTGTGCATACATTTTTACGTATGGGGTGGTCCCGGGGAATTGGATGCATTGTTGCAATAGTATGAACAAAACTAGATTTAAAATGTCATACGCTATCAACAACTTATCCATGGCAAATGGGGGAATAGGGCTTGATATTTATGGTTTAATAATCTATCAATTTAAAAAATGTCAGCTGCCTCATTAAAGTTAACTACTAGGGAGGGAAAATCCGACTCGTTGGGAGAGTTGGTTTGGCATTGCCCAGGGCCCCGGGTGGGAGGAGTTTGTACATTTTACATCATTCCATTGGTCCTTAAATGACATCTCAACCCACCCTGGGCACCGGGCAATGCAAAACGAACCGCTGATTCATTGCTGTCTCTCCCCCAAATGAACATAGTACAGAGCTGATGGACAGTCAGCTCAGCGAATGAGAGTTAAGATGGGACTCCCGAGCCTCCAATGACTGTAGATATGTAACCAGATACCCCACAGTCTTCAGATGCAAACTCAACTCCAATTTAGAAGCAGGGACTGTCAGCTAAATCAATCAGGGGTGGATTGGCCATCTGGCAATACTGGCAAATGCCAGATGGGCTGGACCATTTTTTAGTTGGGTGGGCTGGTCAAAATTGACCCACGCAATTTGTTTAGATTTTTTATCTAAAAATAATACAATGAAAAAGGTGCCATTGCCGGTTGCCCAAGGACCTGTTAAGATCAGCAAAGAGACCTGCCCTGACTCTGCCATCAGTTAGACAGCCAAGATAAATGGATTGTAAAAAATGGAAAGGGGGCCTATAAACTTAGAAAGAGCACATTCTACATTGTGACCTCACTCAAAACGTTCTATATTTTTTGGGGGGAGAAAAAAACAACATGATTTGGTCAAACATTAAAGTGCATTATCCTCATGATTCCTGTAATGAAAGTGTCTGTCCCCTGTGCTTCTGCCCTCGCTAGGACCTGCTGCATTTGTTGTGACTTTGGCTATGGATATTCAAGATCATTAACTGATTCATTACTGGAATAATTAATGTATCTAATTCATTTGGTTATCCTATCCAAATTAATCTAAGAGGGGCACCATTAAGGGTTTTGATATAGAGAGACCCCTCGAATTAACTCTATCAGTAGTTATCGTTAACCGTTATTCCGTTAATCCTATAGCAACAATAGAACTTATCAACAGTCAGTTAGTACGTTCTCATTCCGAATGGTCGTCGAGCTCTCCGACTTCAAGAATCCAATCGCTCGTTAAGGACTTCAATGCAACAACGGATTTATTTAAAACGTTTTATTACTAGACTAACATAGATTGAAAATGAGGTAGGTACAGTTGTCTCAATAGAAACAAGATACAAATGGAACGCAGCACAATCATTGACGTGGGGGAACTCTACAGATCAACTGAATAGGCTTGTGTAGCCTGCTCACAGGCAGATATGACAACACTTTAACAGGACTTTGGAGAATTGGAAAGTCTTATTCGGGAGAACAGTAAAAGTTAAGGAGAGACCACATCAGTAAAGTTTCACAGGGGTGAAACTATAGCTCCCTAACCAGCGGTGGACAGTGCCAGGACAATATTGGTGTTACAGTGTTACAATAATCAGTCACTGATAACCACTTTTACACAGACGCAGCATCACCCAAAGGGAAATCAAATGCAATGACATATTGACGTGTATTTTTAGCTGAGTGTCATCTGGTTCAGTTTGGGTTTTCGTTATGACAGAGATGAAACAGGGAAAATATCAGGTGGTTCTGGCGTTGGAGCTTCTAAGATAGGATATCATAGGAGACTGGCGTTATCTTTCAGAAGTGATGACGTCGACCCCACGGGTCGTTGAGAGACTGCAGGGGGCCCGTTCTGTTTTCTTTCTCAGTCTTGTGAGGCCTGTGGGCGTCCTAGAGCAAAAACAACTGACATGTACGAGAGGAGTCTCACGTCTCCACAGACGGGTCATATTAGTGTGTAGCCCCAAACTGTTCGGACGCTACAGACAGAAGTTGGCAGATCGGCTGTACCGACTTCAGACGAGTCCCAAGACGCTTGTGGGGGGGGGGGTCGTAGAGCAAAACGGAGAACACCAAGGTGTTCGTGGGAGTATCGTCTTTCCATGGAGTGGTCATAATAGTTAAGCCAAACCATTCGGATGCTACAGACGATTCTGTGAGAAGACCGATTTGCGGGATGTCTCATGGTCTGACAAACACCGCTCTATCTCTGTCACCTTTCACCGCAGATGCGGAAGTGTGACATCGGCGGATATTTTAGGATTTGAGACGCATCCAATCCATCTCTAGCTTAAACGGACACATTTTTATGGGATAGCATTGAGGAGTACACCACATCAGTCACTGGCTTCATCAATAAGTGCATCGATGATGTCGTCCCCACAGTGACCGTACGTACTTACCCCAACCAGAAGCCATGGATTACAGGAAACATCCGCACTGGAGCGTTTCTAACCCGGACGCTTATAAGAAATCCCGATTTGCCCTCCGACGAACCATCAAACAGGCAAAGAGTCAATACAGGACTAAAATTGAATCGTACTACACCGGCTCTGACGCTCATCGGATGTGGCAGGGCTTGAAAACTATTACAGACTACAAAGGGAAGCACAGCCGTGAGCTTCCCAGTGACACAAGCCTACCAGACGAGCTAAACCACTTCTATGCTCGCTTCGAGGCAAGCAACACTGAAGCATGCATGAGAGCACCAGCTGTTCCGGATGACTATGTGATCACGCTCTCCGTAGCCGATGTGAATAAGACTTTTAAGCAGGTCAACATTCACAAGGCCGCAGGGCCAGACGGATTACCAGGACATGTACTCCGAGCATGTGCTGACCAACTACCAAGTGTCTTCACTGACATTTTCAACATGTCCCTGACTGAGTCTGTAATACCAACATGTTTCAAGCAGACCACAAGTCCCCGTGCCCAAGGACACTAAGATAACCTGCCTAAATGACTACCGACCCGAAGCACTGACGTCTGTACCCCTGAAGTGCTTTGAAAGGCTGGTCATGGCTCACATCAACACCATTATCCAAGAAACCCTAGACCCACTCCAATTTGCATACCGCCCCAACAGATCTACAGATGATGCAATCTCTATTGCACTACACACTGCCCTTTCCCACCTGGACAAGAGTAACACCTACGTGAGAATGCTATTCATTGACTGCAGCTCAGCATTCAACACCATAGTGCCCTCAAAGCTCATCACTAAGCTAAGGATCCTGGGACTAAACACCTCCCTCTGCAACTGGATCCTGGACTTCCTGACAGGCCGCCCCCAGATGGTAAGGGTAGGTAACAACACATCTGCCACACTGATCCTCAACACGGGGGCGCCTCAGGGGTGCGTTCTCAGTCCCCTCCTGTACCTCCTGTTCACCCATGACTGTATGGCCAGGCACGACTCCAACATCATCATTAAGTTTGCCGACGACACAACAGTGGTAGGCCTGATCACCGACAACGATGAGACAGCCTATAGGGAGGAGGTCAGAGACCTGGCCGTGTGGTGCCAGGATAACAACCTCTCCCTCAACGTGACCAAGACAAAGGAGATGATTGTGGACTACAGGAAAAAAAAGAGGACTGAGCACGCCCCCATCCTCATCGACGGGGCTGTAGTGGAACAGGTTGAGAGCTTCAAGTTCCTTGGTGTCCACATCACCAACAAACTATCATGGTCCAAACACACCAAGACAGTCGTGAAGAGGGCACGACAAAACCTATTCCCTCTCAGGAGACTGAAAAGATTCGGCATGGGTCCTCAGATCCTCAAAAGATTCTACAGCTGCACCATCGAGAGCATCCTGACTGGTTGCATCACCGCCTGGTATGGCAACTGCTTGGCCTCCGACCGCAAGGCACTACAGAGGGTAGTGCGTATGGCCCAGTACATCACTGGGGCCAAGCTTCCTGCCATCCAGGACCTCTATACCAGGCGGTGTCAGAGGAAGGCCCTCAAAATTGTCAAAAACTCCAGCCACCCTAGTCATAGACTGTTCTCTCTGCTACCGAACGGCAAGCGGTACCGGAGTGCCAAGTCTAGGTCCAAAAGACTTCTCAACAGCTTCTACCCCCAAGCCATAAGACTCCTGAACAGCTAATCATGGCTACCCGGACTATTTGCACTGCCCCCCACCCCATCTTTTTACGCTGCTGCTACTCTGTTAACTATTTATGCATAGTCACTTTAACTCTACCCACATGTACATATTACTTCAACTACCTCAACTAGCCGGTGCCCCCGCACATTGACTCTGCACCGGTACCCCCCTGTCTATGTAGCCTCCCTACTGTTATTTTATTTTACTTCTGCTCTTTTTTTCTCAATACTTTTTTGTTGTTGTTTTATTTTATTATTAAAAATAAATGCACTGTTGGTTAAGGGCTGTAAGTAAGCATTTCACTGTAATGTCTGCACCTGTTGTATTCGGCGCATTTGGCCAATACAATTTGATTTGATTTGATTTGATTTTGTTAAGTCACTCTCACTCAGATGTGTAGAATTACAGGACAGTAGCTATATAGTTACACATTCTTCTCTCTGCTCAGATAACGTCGTTAGCAAATATGTACTGCTGGATCAAGGCTAAACCATTTGATAGACAGTAGAGGATCTCAGACACGGTCAGGTTGAGAGAGAAGAACTCTGTGGTCACTGTCCCTCCCGCTCCGGTCACTATCAGTCACAGGACGTAGACATTGGTGAGGTGACCCAGGAAGAGGTTGAATGTTTGTATTTGCAGAGAAATAAGGCTCTAAGTCTGAGGGGAATACAATTGGGGCGTGGTCGGTTACCCAGCTACAGATGAGGTGTTGAGAGAAGAGTCGTTCCACTGGGAGGAATTCATCCTTTTATTGAGTGTGGCTCTGAGGTGTATCAAATCAAATCAAATCAAATTTTATTTGTCACATACATGTGTTTAGCAGATGTTATAGCGGGTGTAGCGAAATGCTTTTGCTTCGCCAGGTTGAATTTGTATGTTCCAATGTCCAAGTGATGTCTTCAGAAATCATGAAAAACACAAGGGCTTTTTGTCTTGGAGTAATACCATAACAAATGTTATAATGTGGTTATTATAAATTGACTAATCAACATGCTGTTCTTTTATAGTCGTTGATATGAAATGAGTCTTGAAACTGCATTTACTGCAAAGAAGCTTTCCTTTCTGTTGAATGTCTTTGTCATTACCCCATAGTCTATACAACACTGTGTTGATTCTTATCTTGACACAAATGGATATACACAAATGTAAGTAACTCAACACAAATGTAAGTAACTCAACACAAATGTAAGAAACTCAACACAAATGTAAGTAACTCAACACAAATGTAAGTAACTCAACACAAATGTAAGTAACTCAACACAAATGTAAGTAACTCAACACAAATGTAAGTAACTCAACACAAATGCAAGAAACTCAACACAAATGTAAGAAACTCAAGTAACACACATCATTAATTTGTCATTATACTTTTTAGAAAAGTCTGAATTGAACAAAACTACATTAATCTATATTGGCCTACGGAAGAATATATAAATATACTGTATCTTATATATCTATATCTACTAATGGAGATCCTAATAAATACTAAATACTAAATATATATTTATACACTATCTTCAAGAAATGTACTTCTCAGAACTGTCAAACCTGGATAGGTGAACTGGTCCGTTCTCCTGTTGAGTTGTGTTCAAACTGAATTCAACAATGTGCCTTCACATAACCCCTCACATCTCTGTCTAGTTATATCATGTTTCTGAATCACAACTCCCCAAAAACCAATGTATCTGATCATGCAAATTCAGACATGCATAATGAGCTTGCCTCCCAAATGGCACCCATAGGTTCCTGGTCTAAAATAGTGCACTATATAGGGAATAGGGTGCCATTTGGGATGTAACCCACATATAACCAAGGAAGGAACATTGACCACTAACTTTACCTACCCAAGCTCATATGCATAATTCAGACAGACCAACTTTAGACACTGTCACTGCCACTGCTACTTTACGAGATGGAAGACCGCTCCGACCACCAAGGTCAATAATCTCAGTATTTAATCCTTTAATAGTTGAAATGTTTGTAGAAAATAGAGGTTCAAATTAATGCTTGTTGAAACCCACTTTGCATGGAAGTGCTTTGCTTAGATTTTATACATGGTTATGTTTTCTGTAATGTTGTTCTGCTGCCTGGCTGTTCTCTGGGCTCTGAAACGTCCCGGGCCAGGGGAAGGAGAGAGAGAGGGGGAAGGGATGAACAACATGAAGCTGAGGGCCTTCAGGATCATTTCAATGATCATGGTGTCCATGGTTGTAATGTACCTCCCACTGGTTCTTCTCCTAGTCAGTTATTCTTTTATAGAACCAGTGAAGTATTCTTTCGGTATGTCCGTTTGTTTCTTCATTGTAGTCATCTCTGCTAACCAATGGAATTTGTTTAACATGGTCATACCATGGATATTTTAGCTATTTGATTTTGAACACTTATAGGTAAAAAAAAGATTTTATAGAATATTGAATTTGGCCTTTACTGCTAAAGCCCATAGAAACGCATTGAATAACACATTCATAAAAGGCAAAAAAGACAGTCAAAAAATGAATCATAAGAAATAAGCTATAAGAGAGCTCAGGAAATATTTTAGTTGTTTTGGACACGTACAGTGGCTTGCGAAAGTATTCACCCAATTTTTCCTATTTTGTTGCCTTACAACCTGGAATTATAATGGCTTTTTGGGGGGTTTGTATCATTTGATTTACACAACATGCCTACCACTTTGAAGATATAAAATATTTTTTTATTGTGAAACAAACAAGAAATAAGACAAAAAAACGGACAACTTGAGCGTGCATAACTATTCACCCCCCACAAAGTCAATACTTTGTAGAGACACCTTTTGCAGCAATAACAGCTGCAAGTCTCTGGGGTATGTCTCTATAAGCTTGGCACATCTAGCCACTGGGATTTTTGCCCATTTTTCAAGGCAAAACTGCTCCAGCTCCTTCAAGTTGGATGGGTTCCGCTGGTGTACAGCAATCTTTAAGTCATACCACAGATTCTCAATTGGATTGAGGTCTGGGCTTTGACTAGGCCATTCCAAGACATTTAAATGTTTCCCCATAAACCACTCGAGTGTTGCTTTAGAAGTATGCTTAGGGTCATTGTCCTGCTGGAAGGTGAACCTTCGTCCCAGTCTCAAATCTCTGGAAGACTGAAACAGGTTTCCCTCAAGAATTTCCCTGTATTTAGCGCCATCCATCATTCCTTCAATTCTGACCAGTTTCCCAGTCCCTGCTGATGAAAAACATCCCACAGCATGATGCTGCCACCACCATGCTTCACTGTGGGGATGGTGTTCTAGGGGTGATGAGAGGTGTTGGGTTTGTGCCAGACATAGCGTTTTCCTTGATGGCCAAAAAGCTCAATTTTAGTCTCATCTGACCAGAGTACCTTCTTCCATATGTTTGGGGAGTCTCCCACAACACCAAACGTGTTTGCATATTTTTTTCATTAAGCAATGGTTTTTTTCTGGCCAGTCTTCCGTAAAGCCCAGCTCTGTGACGTGTACGGCTTAAAGTGGTCCTATGGACAGATACTCCAATCTCCGCTGTGGAGCTTTGCAGCTCCTTCAGGGTTACCCTTGGTCTCGTTGTTGCCTCTCTGATTAATGCCCTCCTTGCCTGGTCTGTGAGTTTTGGTGGCCGGCCCTCTCTTGGCAGGTTTGTTGTGGTGCCATATTCTTTCCAAGGGGGGTGAATTTTCCCCAAACAAAACAGTTTGTATTCAGGACAAAAACGTAAAACGTAATTCCACTTTGACATTATAGGGTATTATGTATAGCCCAGTGACAAAAAAATTAACATGTAATACATTTTAAATTCAGGCTGTATCACAACAAAATATGGAAAATGTCAAGGGGTGTGAATACTTTCTGAAGGCACTGTACAGGCCTAAACAGTATAGAAGCCTGTCTCTGACTCTTTCCTACATATACAGGCCTATACAGTATCTCTGACTCTTTCCTTCATATACAGGCCTATACAGTGTAGAAGCCTGTCTCTGACTCTTTCCTTCATATACAGGCCTATACAGTATAGAAGCCTGTCTCTGACTCTTTCCTTCATATACAGACCTATAAATCATGTCACATGACCTGGATTTGAACCTTTATTTAAATGGTTTTCATCAAACTATCCCCTTTATTTTATGCCACATGACCGGGCGAGCTGAAGGGGGCGACTTACAGTCAACTCATTCTACTAAGGTCAGTAAGATACTGTATCACTATAGTCTACCACATATTACAGTCATTGGATACAATAACAAGAGATTGCAAAGAGATGCAGACAAAACAGTCAGACATTAATGTTACAATTTATTTTATTTAACGTATCAATTAACAATATTATTTCTCAAGTATCATAACGTCTAAGAGATGGCAAAACATTCAGAAAAACAGTTACAATTGATATTACAACTAATTTAGCTTAATTTAATTTTTAAATGAACAATTGTATATTATATTTTTAAAGCTCTTGTTTATATTTCTCAAATGTCACAGCTGGAGAGCGCAAAACAGTCAGGAAAAACAGCCAGAAACTAATATTACAATTAATTTAAAGTATTTTTAACGTAACATTTAACAATTGTAGATTATTAAACAAATCTGGTTTATATTTCTCAAGTTTCACACCGGCTAGGAGATGGCAACATAGTCAGAAATTAATATAACAATTAATTTAACTTAACATTTAACAATTTTTTAAATGTGATTGTTTCTTTTTCTCTGCAAGAACTTCTCCGTCATACCACCATTAACCCCCCCCTCCCCCACCCCCACCCAAAAATAAAGTGGCGGGGACCCCATTATGTTGTTGTTTAAAACCCAGATTGACCCTTTAATTCCCACACAACATCTATCCACCCCTATTCTATTCTCATTGGTTCCGGGTTTGTTGTTACTTCAATCTCTTGTCTTGGTCGAAATTAGGACTTAGTGATATACACTTTTTACACTATCGTGCAGACCCGAACCATAACGTTCTGGCTCAGATGTTTTCCTTTCCAGGACATTCCCAGAAACTGTGGTGAATGCGTAACCGGGCCAGTGCAGTACAGCTTGGATTGGTTGGGCTTAGTAGTGTGGAAAGGGTATATCTGGCCAGTGCCACCCCACTGGGCACAAACTGGTTGAATCAATGTTGTTTCCATGTAACTTCAACAAATAAAATCAATATGTTGACGTTGAATCAATGTGGAAAACTGATTGGATTTGCAAAAAAATTAATCAACGTAAAGGAATTTTGGGAATGTTTGTATTTTTTTCACCGTAAGTCCAATGGTTCAAATTGTTGTGGATTTCACGTTGAATTAGTTGACAATCAAAGGTATATGTAAATTAGACGTTGAACTGATGTCTTTGCCCAGTGGGACCTCAGCCTTAGGGTCCCGTGATACAGGGCAGTTTCCCAGACCTGTGGAGGTAGTGGAGGGGCTGAACAAACCCTGAGACGACTATGATGGAGAAACAAATGGTCCATCCCCAAAAAAACACCGCTGGTTCTATAAAATGATAACTGACTAGGAGAAGAACCAGTGGGAGGTACATGACAATCATAGACACCATGATCATTGAAATGATCCTGAAGGCCCTCAGCTTCATGTTGTTCATCCCTTCCCCCGCTCCCTCTCCTTCCCCCGGCCCGGGACGTTTCAGAGCTCTGAGAACAGCCAGGCAGCAGAACAACATTACAGAAAGCATAAGTAGGTTTAAAATCAAAGCAAAGAACTTCCACCATGCAGATGTGTAATTACCAAGCATATTTGCAAAGCAGGAGCCAAGCACCATCAGCCAAACAACACCACAACACCCCACCCTGTATCTCAGGGGTTTGTACTTCAGGAAGGTTACAGGGTGGACCACCGCCAGGTAGCGCTCCAAACAGATACAGCACTGGAACACAGGACGACCAAAGAGGTTGAAACCCGCGAAGAATGTCCCAACGCTCCATAAAGCACCATTCTCTTGGATGTGATCATTAATAATATACATCAGATTAGACAGGTTGTAGAAGATCTCAGACAAGGCCAGGTTGAGAGTGAAGAACTCTGAAGCCATCGTCCCTCCTGCTCCGGTCACTATCAGCCACAGGACGTAGACATTGGTGGGGAGACCCAGGAGGAGGTTGATAGAGACGGCAGCAGTGAACAGTAGATTCTGGACAGACTGGAATGGAAGGAGGGTAACACTTTATTATAACATTCATTAGTAAAGCATTTATAAGACATTTACAAACAGTTTGCTTACTATTTATGAATCATTACTCCCACATTTATAAATGAAAGTAAGCTAGTTATTCACACATTTAAATGCCTTATAAATGGTTTATTACTGGATGTTATTATAAAATGTTACCGGAAGTTGTCCAGTGAAGGTGGAGAGGAGAGTAGAGTTGCTGGCTACAGAGGTGTTCATGTCTTCTCAGTCGTTGGCGTCTGTGACCGTACGAGACAAAAAAAACAAACATATTTTGACTGCTTTAATCAGTGAATTTGTCAAATACAATATGAAAAAAAAAAAACGCATTCAAATGGGGTGGACCAGATGCATAAAGTGCTTTCATTTCCAAACGGTAAAACAGATGTGTATGAAAATCCCCTCCTATATAAGGTGATGTTCTGTACTGTAATGGGAACAGGTGATACTTAGCCAGTACAGTGTGTTTCTGGAAGCTTCTACTCTCAGTCTTATCCTACTACACAAACATAAAATAGTCAGACCTGTTAGGAACTGAATATATTTATTGTAATGAATCTAAAGATAAGTACTGGGCCTGTAACTAAAACAGGACAAATATATAAAAACCTACATTTACATCAGACACTCGTTATGCAGACAGATTTCCACCTAGTCAGCGAGTGGATTCGAACCAGCAACTTTTGGGTTACTGTCCCAACGCGCTTAATCGCTAGACTACCTGCCATCAAACCTGCATTGGTGGAGTGCCGTCAAACCTGCATTGGTGGAGTGCCTCAAGCCTCTTCAGTGGTCAGCGTAGACTATCTGTCGTGTTCCTCAGACAACCCTGGTCTCTTCAGTGGTCAGCGTAGAATACCTGTCGTGTTCCTCAGACAACCCTGGTCTCTTCAGTGGGTCCAAAGCTCTGCCTCTGACCCATTCTTCACACAGGAGTGTGTTTCCTCCCCACCTTTTCTGGTGTTACAACGCAACGCAAATCTAGGTCCTCCCCCAACGCATTACCTGATTGGATAGCATTGAGTTGGCTGCGTTGTTAGGCATCATTTCGTCTGGTTTGAATCTGCCCTCAATCTCGGCCCTACCCTTTGCACAGGTGTTTTGTTACTTAATGGAGAAATCTATTCGTCCAGAACCAGATATGCAAACGTAGGAGCCGGTTTCAAACCAAACACGAACACATCACGTTCCGATGCAAGGTTAGGTTAGTCTGTGGAGGGGGGGGGGGGGGTTGGGGGGGATGGAGAAGAGGCAGGATAAACATTATTCAACGTTTTCAATTAGTTGATTGACCTGTAGCTGTGTTGAAAATTGAAACCGCCCTGCCTTGTTTGAATTGATTTGATTTATTAGGATCCCAATTAGCCGAAGCTAATGGCGACATGTAGTCTTACTGGGGTCCGACACATAACGTAAAATACATTACAGACAAAATACTTTAAAAAATTTTGAAACCAGGTTTGCTGTTCACTTGTTCAATATTCGACCGACAACACAAAGCAAATCTATATCCTCCCCCAACGCTTGCTCTCATTGGATAGCATTGAGTGGTCCATTTTTTTACGCATCGTTTTTGTCTGGTTTGAATCTGCCCTAAAGCTCGGCCCTACCTTCACACAGCTGTGTGTTACATCATGGAGAAATCTATAGGATCAGTGTGCTACAAGGGGCCAATCAGTCTTAGGAAATGTATGTATTTTTTACCCATTTTGATTTAACAACTTCTCACTACTTGGTATTCAGACTTAGCCTATGCAGGTGGGTAACAAGGTTTGCGGGTGTGGATACCTTGCGCACACTGAATAAAGTTCAATTCAATCCCAGAAAACACACCCACTGGGTGATTAGATTAGAGAGTTTAATATAACAGGGTTGCAGATGTAATTACAAGGCACAGTGAGATCCGTAAGCTCCGAGCTCCAACAATGCAGGACAAAGTTAAATAAAACAATACAACAATAAATAATGTCCAGCAGGGGGAGCAGCAGGGGGCTGTTGGAAGTCCAGGGGGGCTGGAGGGGGACAGGGGGATCAGGTAGCTGACTAGTGGTGGCTATTCAGCAGTCTGATGGTCTGGGGGTAGAAGCTATTGGCCAGTCTGACAGGATTTGCCATGATGCTCCTATATTGCCTGTGTCTGAGTGATGGAAACGGGGAGAACAGGCCGTGACTCGGGTGACTGGGATCCCTATTGATCTTTCTTGGCCTTTCTGCGACACCTGGTGTTGTAGGTGTCCTGGACGGAAGGCTGAACGCACCACCCTCTGTAGCGCCTTGCGGTCCGGTGGAGTTGCCGTACCAGGCTGTGATGCAGCCCCCCGCAGTATGTAGAACACTGTGAGGGCCCTCTGGGACAGGACGAATTTCTGGTTAAAGAGTCGCTTCAGGGAGAGTTTGTTTACCTGGCACCACGCCGTCAGAGAGCCTACCTCCTCCCTGTAGGCCGTCTCGTCGTTGTTGGTGATCAGGCCTACTACTGTCGTGTCGTCAGAGAACTTGATGATGGAGTTGGAACTGTGTGAGGACGCATCCCTTGTGGGGCCCTCATGTTGAGAATCAGTGTCGAGGAGGTAACGTTGCCTACCTTCACCACCTGGGGGGCGGTCCGTCAGGAAGTCCAGGACCCAGTTGCATAGGGAGGAGTTCAGTCCCAGAGCCGTGAGCTTTGTGGTGAGCTTAAAAGGGCACTATGGTATTGAAGGCCGAGCTATAGTCGATCAACAGCATCCTAACATATGCATTCCTTTTGTCCAGGTGGGTAAAGGCAGTGTGCAGTGCAATGGCGATTGTCTCGTCTGTGGATCTGCCAGGGCGGTAGATTAATTGGAGAGACTTGAATGTGTTAGGGAGGGAGGAGGTGATAAGGTCTTTGACTAGGCTCTCGAAGCACTTCCTGATGACGGAGGTGAGTGTTACGGGACGGTAGTCATTCAGTTAAATTATTTTCCCTTTCTTGGGCACGGGATGATAGTGGACATCTTGAAGCAGGTGGGGGGTAGCTAGCCTGAGCTAGAGAGAGATAGAAAATGTTAGAAAACACAACAGCCAGCTGGTCTGAGGGCGCGGCTATGGGCCGACAGCCTTGCGAAGATTAACGTGTTCGAATGACTCACATACATCTTCTGTAGAGCACGTAGCTCTCGTTGTCCTCTAGGGCGCTCCTCGGCAGTTCAGAGTCATCGTTGTGTTTCGAAACAGGAGAAAAATGTGGTTAGCTCATCCGTTAGTGCAGCATTGATGTCACTGGCTTTCTTTTTGTAATCCATGATCGCCCCGCCACATACACCTCGTGTCCGACCCGCTGAATTGCTCCTACACTTTGTCCCTGTACGTGTGTTTCGTCATTTTCTCGATCTGCGTAGGTCGTAATTGTACTGTTTAACCATACTACTGTCCCCGATCACTCTTGACGTGTTTATAAGCAGCATCTCTCTCCTTGAGTTTCCCTACAAGGCTGCCATCAATCCAAGGTTTTTTATTCAGCAAAGTTTTGAAAGTCACTATCGGTATCACATCCTCTATGCAATATTTGATGAAACCGGTGACTGAATCGGCATATTAATTCATGTTATCCCTAGAGGCAACCCAGAACATATTCCAATCCACATGATCAAAACAGTCTTGGAAAATTGATTCTGATTGGTCGAACCAAAAATAGGGTTGGAGGGCCTTGAACCACAAAATACAAACATTGCAGTTATTCAACCCATGGTAAAAACCCACCTCAATCTTTTGAAAACCCTGGGATATAGTTTTATTTTTCAGCAGGAAAGTGACTATATTTTTAAAGCCAAGGTGACATCAGAATGGCTTTCCAAGAGGGGGTGAGTGTTCTTGAGTGGTCCAGTCTCCATGATTCCCAACCAGATTTAGTGAGCTTGATCAATTTTTATAAAACCAGTGGATAAATGTTGCCCTAAGACTTGTGCAGAGTTGTTAGGATCTTTTTCAAAATTATTGACAGCTGTAATGGCTGCCAAAGGTGCTTCTACCAAGTATTAACTCTGGGGTGTGAAGACTTACGCAATCAAGACATCTTGGTTATTTTTTATTTGGAAAAGTTTATATAATTATTCTTTCACTTTTTAAATGTGGAGTAGGTTGTAATATAATGTATTCCCTTTTTTAGATTTAATTTCAATGCAATGAAGACATTACAAGGGGTGTGTATACTTTCACTAGCGACTGCAGAAGAGTTTCTGTGGTGATTCCGATGTCGAAGAATATTTCCTGGTCTGTTGTGCGTAATGAGGACCAACCAGATGCCGCACTTATGAAATTACTTCTTCCAGTTCCAAATAAGCATACACCCATTAAGAAACTGACTGTAAAAACTGTTAAATCCCTGTGGGTTGAAGAGGAATTGAACAATTTTATGGTTGAGAGGGACGGGCAAAAGGAATGGCAAATAAGTCTGGCTGCACAGACGATTGGGAAAATAACTGTAAATTGAATATCATGTCACTAAACTAAAAAAGTATTCTCTTTTCAGCAGTAGGCATTTGCTTTCCAAAACTGTACGTTTTTCCCATGATTGTATTTTGCAATCTGCAAAAGGCAAACCGACAGCTGTAACCAACCATAGAAATGTAATCCATAGATGGCAGTTCACATTCAAGTCAGGACTGGTATCCATTGCTAGAGTACCCATGAGTTTATCAGTCAAATTGACAGGGTAAGAGGTTCCAAACCCCTTCAATGGATTATATGTCTATGGCTGTTAGGGCGACGTGTATGCGGTAGGCGAAGTCAAGAGCAGGACACCGAGCTACTGGCAGAACTTTTACTAGATTCAGTGCAACAAAATAAAGTACACTGGCAACCTCGAACAGCGAGGGAAAATAACAAGACCCGCACACAAGGGCAACTGCCGCAAAGACCAAAAACAATAACGCACAATACACAATGAGACACCGAGGGTATTAAAGGGAACACAATCAAACATAATGGGAAACAGGTGTAAACAATAAAGACCAAACAAGACAAACACCGAAGCATCGATCGGCAGCAGCTAGTACTCCGGGGACGACGAACGCCGAAGCCTGCCCGAGCAAGGAGGAGGAGCAGCCTCGGCTGAATCCGTGTCAATGGCCACAACACAACAAGCTGTATATTTGACATGCTGCCCAAACTACGGCCTTCCCGACTGTAGGCATACCTGTAACTGCCATAATAAAGGAGACACTTGAGAAAACCAGGGATCCCTTTATTTTGGCAGTTACCTTGACAGTTCTGAGATGTACAGTGGGGAGAACAAGTATTTGATACACTGCCGATTTTGCAGGTTTTCCTACTTACAAAGCATGTAGAGGTCTGTAATTTTTATCATAGGTACACTTCAACTGTGAGAGACGGAATCTAAAACAAAAATCCAGAAAATCACATTGTATGATTTTTAAGTAATTAATTTGCACTGTACATGTCTTAAAGATATACTGTATTTAGTATTTATTAGAATCCTCATTCTTCCTGGGGTCCAAACAAGGTTAAAACAGTTATCATTTGCCACATTACCAATTGCCACATCATGTATTATAAGATTTAGATGATGTTTAGGGTTTAGCGAATCATTTGTCCCAAATACATTGCTTTTAGTTTTTTGTAATATTTAGGACTAGCTTATTACTTGCATACATGTACATACAGGCTTTACTCAATGCTAGTGGTAGGTCATTTGCAAAAATATAAAAAAGTAAGGGGCCAAGACAGCTACCTTGAGGTATGCCAAACTCTACCTGGTTTATGTTAGAGAGGCTTCCATTAAGGAACACCCTCTGTGTTCTGTTAGATAGGTAACTCTTGATATGGCAGAGGATGTAAAGCCATAATACACATTTTTTCAGCAGCAGTCCAATAGATTTCTCCATGACATAGCACACACCTGTCCGGGGGTAGGGCCGAGCTTTAGAGCACATTCAAACCAGACAAAATTATGGTTAAAACGCAGCCAACTCAATCCTATCCAATGAGGTTATGCGTTGGGGGAGGACCTAGATTTGCGTTGCGTTGTCCATCAGAAAAGGTGGGGAGGAAACACACTCCTGTGTGAAGGCTGGGTCAGAGGCAGAGCTTTAGACCCACTGAAGAGACCAGGGTTGTCTGAGGAACACGACAGGTAGCCTACACAGAACACTGAAGAGGATCTAGCAATAAAAGTTTGACTTGTGACCAAGTTTTTTGTTTGTTCCTTTTTTAATTGGGATTACAGGTACAATGTTTATATTCAGATTCTTAACAATGAATATATTCAGTTCTTAACAGGTTTGACTATTTTACCTTTCTGTAGGATAACACTTAGAGATTGTAGAAGCTCCTTAAACCACTCTGCACTGGCTAAGTATCACCTTTTCATTTTGCACCAACGTTTCTGCCTCATGAACTTCAGACTTAAATGTTGGTATGAAATAAACAAAAAAGATACTTTGCACAGCGTGTTCATTTGGATCTTTAATTTGTTCTAGACACCTGAAAACAGATGTGAAAGTGCATTTTATAGGTCAACACAAAATTTGGTTCAGGGATTCCATGTAATTCCATGGAAATTGTGGCTAATGTCTTTGTGAACATCGTCATGTTTAAAATGACAATGAGTGATAATGAGTTGACATGATAGCACAAACAGATCTGGGACCAGCCTAGGGTTTTACTACCTCACAACAAATAGCATTGAACTAAGAGTTATCAGGGTCTAAGTTTATACTTTTCTATTATTCTCCAAATGCGATTTTGCCATTTAAAATTGTTGACGTAGTTGCACGTGATACAACGCTAAATGTATAGCTGTTCCCATAAGATAACCTGGAACATTTAGCCCTACGCTAACCTGACCAGCTGGCTGGTGATTACTTCCTGTAACAAATTACGCATCAGCCTATTAAAGATCTTAGACTTTATATCCACCAACCAATGGCATTTCTTAAAATTGGTCAACTTGGCCACCAGAGGTGCATCCTTGACTAGGCTACTAGCTACTAAAGTTAGACAAAAATTACACGTTTTCACATATATGACGAAATCCCACGTTTTTGCTGTTTCACATCAATGTGCATTTACGGGAAAAAGATAAAGGAGGTCTATACAACATTGAAATTCATCATACATCGTAAACAAAAAGTAAAAGTGCCTTTTGATCTTGTCAAAAATCCCTATTAACATGTCTACCAGGTGTTGTATGCTGCTAAAGTGATCAACCGTGAATTTTGAGTGTACAATAACCGTAGGTTCGAGGCCCCCTCTCATCAAGCTTTTTTTGTTAAGGAAAGAACTGTTCACTGCTGGTCCTCGATGCTCGATTCAAGTAAAGAAACTGTGACGAAGCGGATGATTCTTATAATGCATATACAGTGGGGGAAAAAAGTATTTAGTCAGCCACCAATTGTGCAAGTTCTCCCACTTAAAAAGATGAGAGAGGCCTGTAATTTCCATCATAGGTACACGTCAACTATGACAGACAAAATGAGAATTTTTTTTCCAGAAAATCACATTGTAGGATTTTTTATGAATTTATTTGCAAATTGTGGTGGAAAATAAGTATCAAGTATCACAACGTCTAAGAGATGGCAAAACATTCAGAAAAACAGTTCCAATTGATATTACAACTAATTTAGCTTAATTTAATTTAAAAACGATCAATTGTAGATTATATTTTTAAAGCTCTTGTTTATATTTCTCTGCGCTCCAGCAGGTATATCTCTCTGGTCATTCCCAAAGCCAACACCTCCTTTGGCCGCCATTCCTTCCAGTTCTCTGCTGCCAATGACTGGAACGAATTGCAAAAATCTCTGAAGCTGGAGACTCTTATCTCCCTCAATAACTTTAAGCATCAGTTGTCAGAGCACCTTACCGATCACTGCACCTGTACACAGCCCATCTGAAATTAGCCCACCCAACTACCTCATCCCTATATTGTTATTTATTTTGCTCTTTTGCACCCCAGTATCTCTATTTGCACATAATCTCTTGCACATCTAGCATTCCAGTGTTAATACTATTGTAATTATTCTGCACTATAGCCTATTTATTGCCTTACCTCCATAACTTGCTACATTTGCACACACTGTATATATATTTTCTGTTGTATTTCTGACTTTATGTTTTTTTTTACCCCATATGTAACTCTGTGTTGTTTTTATTGCACTACTTTGCTTTATCTTGGCCAGGTCGCAGTTGTAAATGAGAACCTGTTCTCAACTGGCTTACCTGGTTAAATAAAGGTGAAATAAAAAAAAATAAAAAAAATTCTCAAATGTCACAGCTGGAGAGCGCAAAACAGTCAGGAAAAACAGCCAGAAACTAATATTACAATTAATTTAAAGTATTTTTAACGTAACATTTAACAATTGTAGATTATATTTTTTAAATGGTTTCTATTTTTTCAAATTTCACACCGGCTAGGAGATGGCAACATAGTCAGAAAGTAATATTACAATTGATTTAAGTTAACATTTAACAATTCTAGATAAAAATGTTTTCAAATTGATTGTTTCTATTTCGCTGTTCAATCCCAAATTTAATTCCCAGACAACTTCTATTCCGCCCATGTTCTATTCTCATTGGTTCGTTGTTACTTCAATCGCTTGTCTTGGTCGAAATTAGGACTTAGTGATATACACTTTTTACACTATCGTGCAGACCCGAATCATAATGTTCTGGCTCAGATGTTTTCCTTTCCAGTACATTCCCAGAAACTGTGGTGAATGCGTAACCGGGCCAGTGCAGTACAGCTTGGATTGGTTGGGCTTAGTAGTGTGGAAAGTGTTGAAAATTGAAACCACCCCACCTTATGTGACGGACAACGCAACACAACACACCTACAGATCCATCAACCAATTGAAAACGATGAATGCTGTTCCCCCATAACCCCAACCACATCCCACTCCACAGATTAACCTCTGCTACAGCACGTGTAACGTGCGTGTTTGGTTTGAAAATGGCCTTCAGCTCCTACGTTTGCATATCTGGTTCTGGCTGAATACATTTCTCCGTCAAGTAACAAACGCCTGTGTAAAGGTAGGGCAGAGCTTGAGGGCACATTCAAACCAGACAAAATGATGATTAACAACGCAGCCAACTCAATGCTATCCAATGAGATGATGCGTTGGGGGAGGATGTAGATCTGAGTTGTCCATCATAAAAGGTAGGGAGGAAACACACTCCTGTGTGAAGAATGGGTCAGAGGCAGAGCTTTAGACCCACTGAAGAGACCAGGGTTGTCTGAGGAACAAGACAGGTAGTCTACACTGACCACTGAAGAGGATTGGGACATTCCACCAATGTAGGTTTTACAGGTTTTTATTTATTTGTCGTGTTTTACTAACAGGTCCAATATTTATCTTTAGACGCATTACAGTTCAGTTCATAATAGCTTTAACTATTTTACGTTGTTTAGTAGGATAATACTCAGAGTAGAAGCTTCCAGAAACACACTGTACTGGCTAAGCATCAATGAGAGGGAGAGAGACGGGACAAACCCAACGATGAAGGCTTTCAGGTCATAACATCCTCATCTCCATGGTGATAGATCGTCTCCCGTTGATCGTCATCATCCTCAGTAAAGACTTAGAAGTCAGGCAGTTTTTTCAGTCTGCTTACGTTTCCATCTGCCTCACTGTTGTCACAGGGATTGTTCAGCCCCTCCTCTACCTCCACAGGGCTGGGAAACTGTCCTGTACCAGCCCCTGCTCTACCTCCACAGGGCTGGGAAACTGTCCTGTACCAGCCCCTCCTCTACCTAAACAGGGCAGGGAAACTGTCCTGTATCAGCCCCTCCTCTACCTCCACAGGGCTGGGAAACTGTCCTGTACCAGCCCCTCCTCTACCTCCACAGGGCTGGGAAACTATCACTTGTTCCTTTGACAGCACAGAATGTCACCTTTTATTGGAGGGATTTTCAAACACATCTGTTTTACCATTTAGAAATGAAAGCACTTTATTTATCTGGTCCTCCCATATTAATAAGTTTGTTTGTCATATTGCATTCACTTATACTGATTAAAGCAGTCAAAATAGGAATATTTTGTCTCGTACGGTCACAGACGCCAACGACTGAGAAGACATGAACACCTCTGTAGCCAGCAACTCTACTCTCCTCTCCACCTTCACTGGACAACTTCTGGTAACTCTTTATAATAACATCCAGTAATAAACCATTTATAAGGTATTTCATTGTGTGAATAACTATCTTACTAACATTTATAAATGTGGGAGAAATGATTAATAAATAGTAAGAAAACTGTTTGTAAATGTCTTATAAATGCTTTACTAAAGAATGTTATTATAAAGTGTTACCCTCCTTCCATTCCAGTCTGTCCAGAATCTACTGTTCACTGCTGCTGACTCTATCAACCTCCTCCTGGGTCTCCCCACCAATGTCTACGTCCTGTGGCTGATAGTGACCGGAGCAGGAGGGACGATGGCTTCAGAGTTCTTCTCTCTCAACCTGGCTGTGTCTGAGATCTTCTACAGCCTGTCCAATCTGATGTATATTATTCATGATCACATCCAAGAGAATGGTGCTTTATGGAGCGTTGGGACATTCTTTGCGGGTTTCAACCTCTTTGGTCGTCCTCTGTTCCAGTGCTGTATCTGTGTGGAGCGCTACCTGGCGGTGGTCCACCCTGTAACCTTCCTGAAGTACAAACCCCTGAGATACAGGGTGGGGTGTTGTGGTGTTGTCTGGCTGTTGGTTCTTGGTTCCTGCTTTGCGAATATGCTTGGTGATTACCAATCTGCATGGTGGAATTGCCTCTTTCTGAGTTTAATCCTATTTCCGTTTTCAGTGATGTTGTTCAGCTGTTTGGCTGTTCTCAGAGCTCTGAAACGTCCCGGGCCGGGGGAAGGAGAGAGAGAGGGGGAAGGGATGAACAACATGAAGCGTCAATCTGGGTTTTAAACAACAACAAAATGGGGTCCCCGCCACTTTTTTTGTGTGGGGGGGTGGGGGGTTAATGGTGGTATGATGGAGAAGTTCTTGCAGTGAAAAATAAACAATCACATTAAATCATTTTTTAAATGTTAAGTTAAATTAATTGTAATATTAATTTCTGACTATGTTGCCATCTCCTAGCCGGTGTGAAACTTGAGAAATAGAAACCAGATTTGTTTAATAATCTACAATTGTTAAATGTTACGTTAAAATTACTTTAAATTAATTGTAATATTAGTTTCTGGCTGTTTTTCCTGACTGTTTTGCGCTCTCCAGCTGTGACATTTGAGAAATAGAACCAAGAACTTAAAAAATATAATCTACAATTGTTCATTTTTAAATTAAATTAAGCTAAATTAGTTGTAATATCAATTGTAACTGTTTTTCTGACTGTTTTGCCATCTCCTAGACATTGTGACACTTGAGAAATAATATTGTTAATTGATAAGATAAATAAAATAAAATAAATTGTAACATTAATGTCTGACTGTTTTGTCTGCATCTCTTTGCAATCTCTTGTTATTGTATCCAATGACTGTAATATGTGGTAGACTATAGTGATACAGTATCTTACTGACCTTAGTAGAATGAGTTGACTGTAAGTCGCCCCCTTCAGCTCGCCCGGTCATGTGGCATAAAACAAAGGGGACAGTTTGATGAAAACCATTTAAATAAAGGTTAAAATCCAGGTCATGTGACATGATTAACCAAAACACAGGGCTCTACTCATGAGGCATTAAAAGTCATATTCAATGAATCAATGGCTATATAAATGGCTTTGTATCATTAATTCAAAAGTCATAAAATGGATGTACCAATCCCAGATTGAACCTTTAAGTGAACTTTATTGATTATTGTTCTTGTTAGAAACTTAAACTTGAATCAGTTAAAGCTTGTTGTGTGTATTTGATGGTTCCCCTTGTGTTCATCATACTTTAATAAATGGTCCAATGACATCTGAACTGTGGAAACTCTTGTTGATCGTTCTCTGACTTTTGTAAAATAAATGTTGCCTAGTTACATGTAGCACCACCACCTTGCATTGGTCTCTCCCTGACGATCGTGACAATATTTATATATTCTTCTGTAGGCCAATATAGATTAATGTAGTTTTGTTCAATTCAGACTTTTCTAAAAAGTATAATGACAAATTAATGATGTGTGTTACTTGAGTTTCTTACATTTTTGTTGAGTTACTTACATTTGTGTTGAGTTACTTACATTTGTGTATATCCATTTGTGTCAAGATAAGAATCAACACAGTGTTGTATAGACTATGGGGTAATGACAAAGACATTCAACAGAAAGGAAAGCTTCTTTGCAGTAAATGCAGTTTCAAGACTAATTTCATATCAACGACTATAAAAGTACAGCATGTTGATTAGTCAATTTATTATAACCACATTATAACATTTGTTATGGTATTACTCCAAGACAAAAATCCCTTGTGTTTTTCATGATTTCTGCAGCCATCACTTGGACATTGGAACATACAAATTCAACCTGGCAAAGCAAAAGCATTTTGCTACACCCGCTATAACATCTGCTAAACACGTGTATGAGACAAATAACGTTTGATTTGATTTGATACACCTCAGAGCCACACTCAATAAAAGGATGAATACCTCCCAGTGGAACGACTCTTCTCTCACCACCTCATCTGTAGCTGGGTAACCGACCACGCCCCAATTGTATTCCCCTCAGACATAGAGCCTTATTTCTCTGCAATACAAACATTCAACATCTTCCTGGGTCACCTCACCAATGTCTACATCCTGTGACTGATAGTGACCGGAGCGGGAGGGACAGTGACCACAGAGTTCTTCTCTCTCAACCTGACCGTGTCTGAGATCCTCTACTGTCTATCAAATGGTTTAGCCTTGATCCAGCAGTACATATTTGCTAACGACGTTATCTGAGCAGAGAGAAGAATGTGTAACTGTATATCTACTGTCCTGTAATTCTACACATCTGAGTGAGAGTGACTAACAAAATCAAATCATATCAAATCAAATCAAATCAAATTTTATTGGCCACATGCGCCGAATACAACAGGTGCAGACATTACAGTGAAATGCTTACTTACAGCCCTTAACCAACAGTGCATTTATTTTTAATAAAAAAGTTAAATAAAACAACAACAAAAAAGTGTTGAGAAATAAAGAGCAGAAGTAAAATAAAATAACAGTAGGGAGGCTATATATACAGGGGGGTACCGGTGCAGAGTCAATGTGCGGGGGCACCGGCTAGTTGAGGTAGTTGAAGTAATATGTACATGTGGGTAGAGTTAAAGTGACTATGCATAAATAATTAACAGAGTAGCAGCAGTGTAAAAAGATGGGGTGGGGGGGCAGTGCAAATAGTCCGGGTAGCCATGATTAGCTGTTCAGGAGTCTTATGGCTTGGGGGTAGAAGTTGTTGAGAAGTCTTTTGGACCTAGACTTGGCACTCCGGTACCGCTTGCCGTGCGGTAGCAGAGAGAACAGTCTATGACTAGGGTGGCTGGAGTTTTTGACAATTTTGAGGGCCTTCCTCTGACACCGCCTGGTATAGAGGTCCTGGATGGCAGGAAGCTTGGCCCCAGTGATGTACTGGGCCGTACGCACTACCCTCTGTAGTGCCTTGCGGTCAGAGGCCAAGCAGTTGCCATACCAGGCGGTGATGCAACCAGTCAGGATGCTCTCGATGGTGCAGCTGTAGAATTTTTTGAGGATCTGAGGACCCATGCCGAATCTTTTCAGTCTCCTGAGGGGGAATAGGCTTTGTCGTGCCCTCTTCACGACTGTCTTGGTGTGTTTGGACCATGATAGTTCGTTGGTGATGTGGACACCAAGGAACTTGAAGCTCTCAACCTGTTCCACTACAGCCCCGTCGATGAGAATGGGGGCGTGCTCAGTCCTCATTTTTTTCCTGTAGTCCACAATCATCTCATTTGTCTTGGTCACGTTGAGGGAGAGGTTGTTATTCTGGCACCACACGGCCAGGTCTCTGACCTCCTCCCTATAGGCTGTCTCATCGTTGTCGGTGATCAGGCCTACCACTGTTGTGTCGTCAGCAAACATAATGATGGTGTTGGAGTCGTGCCTGGCCATGCAGTCATGGGTGAACAGGGATTACAGGAGGGGACTGAGCACGCACCCCTGAGGGGCCCCCGTGTTGAGGATCAGTGTGGCAGATGTGTTGTTACCTATCCTTACCACCTGGGGGCGGCCCGTCAGGAAGTCCAGGATCCAGTTGCAGAGGGAGGTGTTTAGTCCCAGGATCCTTAGCTTAGTGATGAGCTTTGAGGGCACTATGGTGTTGAATGCTGAGCTGTAGGCAATGAATAGCATTCTCACGTAGGTGTTCCTCTTGTCCAGGTGGGAAAGGGCAGTGTGGAGTGCAATAGAGATTGCATCATCTGTGGATCTGTTGGGGCGGTATGCAAATTGGAGTGGGTCTAGGGTTTCTGGGATAATGGTGTTGATGTGAGCCATGACCAGCCTTTCAAAGCACTTCATGGCTACAGACGTCAGTGCTACGGGTCGGTAGTCATTTAGGCAGGTTATCTTAGTGTCCTTGGGCACGGGGACTGGTGGTCTGCTTGAAACATGTTGGTATTTCAGACTCAGTCAGGGACATGTTGAAAATGTCAGTGAAGACACTTGCCAGTTGGTCAGCACATGCTCGGAGTACACGTCCTGGTAATCCATCTGGCCCTGCGGCCTTGTGAATGTTGACCTGCTTAAAATACTTACTCACATCGGCTACGGAGAGCGTGATCACATAGTCATCCGGAACAGCTGGTGCTCTCATGCATGCTTCAGTGTTGCTTGCCTCGAAGCGAGCATAGAAGTGGTTTAGCTCGTCTGGTAGGCTTGTGTCACTGGGAAGCTCACGGCTGTGCTTCCCTTTGTAGTCTGTAATAGTTTTCAAGCCCTGCCACATCCGATGAGCGTCAGAGCCGGTGTAGTACGATTCAATCTTAGTCCTGTATTGACTCTTTGCCTGTTTGATTGTTCGTCGGAGGGCATAGCGGGATTTCTTATAAGCGTCCGGGTTAGAGTCCCGCTCCTTGAAAGCGGCAGCTCTACCCTTTAGCTCAGTGCGGATGTTTCCTGTAATCCATGGCTTCTGGTTGGGGTATGTACGTACGGTCACTGTGGGGACGACATCATCGATGCACTTATTGATGAAGCCAGTGACTGATGTGGTGTACTCCTCAATGCTATCTGAAGAATCCCTGAACATGTTCCAGTCTGTGCTAGCAAAACAGTCCTGTAGCTTAGCATCAGCGTCATCTGACCACTTTTCTATTAACCGAGTCACTGGTGCTTCCTGCTTTAGTTTTTGCTTATAAGCAGGAATCAGGAGGATAGAGTTATGGTCAGATTTGCCAAATGGAGGGCGAGGGAGAGCTTTGTATGCGTCTCTGTGTGTGGAGTAAAGGTGGTCCAGAGTTTTTTTTCCTCTGGTTGCACATTTAACATGCTGGTAGAAATTAGGTAGAACAGATTTAAGTTTCCCTGCATTAAAGTCCCCGGCCACTAGGAGCGCTGCCTCTGGATGAGCGTTTTCCTGTTGACTTATGGCCTTATACAGCTCATTCAGTGCAATCTTAATGCCAGCATTGGTTTGTGGTGGTAAATAGACAGCTATGAAAAATATAGATGAAAACTCTCTTGGTAAATAGTGTGGTCTACAGCTTATCATAAGATACTCTACCTCAGGCGAGCAAAACCTCAAGACTTCCTTAGTATTTGATTTTGTGCACCAGCTGTTGTTTACAAATATACACAGACCGCCACCCCTTGTCTTACCGGAGTCAGCCGTTCTATCCTGCCGATGTAGCGTATAGCCGGCTAGCTGTATGTTATCCATGTCGTCGTTCAGCCACGACTCGGTGAAACATAAGATATTACAGTTTTTAATGTCCCAGCAGTACATATTTGCTAACGACGTTATCTTGCACGCATGTCGATTTTTCGAAGGGTTCGTCACAACTGGTTGCTCCCTTTTCCAATGCTTGGGTCCTGCTTGGCTGCCATGTTGATGACATTTATAACCTTGGTCTATTATTTCTACTTGGTGCTATTTCTGGTTGTATTCTTTGTGAATCTGTTCTGCTGCCTGACGGTCCTCTGGGCTCTAAAACGCCACAGACCAGGGGACAATGAGAGGGAGAGAGACGGGACAAACCCAACGATGAAGGCTTTCAGGTCATAACATCCTCATCTCCATGGTGATAGATCATCTCCCGTTGATCGTCATCATCCTCAGTAAAGACTTAGAAGTCAGGCAGTTTTTTCAGTCCGCTTACGTTTCCATCTGCCTCACTGTTGTCACAGGGATTGTTCAGCCCCTCCTCTACCTCCACAGGGCTGGGAACTGTCCTGTACCAGCCCCTCCTCTACCTAAACAGGGCTGGGAAACTGTCCTGTATCAGCCCCTCCTCTACCTCCACAGGGCTGTGAAACTGTCCTGTACCAGCCCCTCCTCTACCTCCACAGGGCTGGGAAACTGTCCTGTACCAGCCCCTCCTCTACCTCCACAGGGCTGGGAAACTGTCCTGTACCAGCCCCTCCTCTACCTCCACAGGGCTGGGAAACTGTCCTGTACCAGCCCCTCCTCTAACTCCACAGGGCTGGTAAACTGTCCTGTACCAGCCCCTCCTCTACCTCCACAGGGCTGGGAAACTGTCCTGTACCAGCCCCTCCTCTACCTCCACAGGGCTGGGAAACTGTCCTGCACCAGCCCCTCCTATACCTCCACAGGGCTGGGAAACTGTCCTGCACCAGCCCCTCCTCTACCTCCACAGGGCTGGGAAACTGTCCTGTACCAGCCCCTCCTCTACCTCCACAGGGCTGGGAAACTGTCCTGTACCAGCCCCTCCTCTACCTCCACAGGGCTGGGAAACTGTCCTGCACCAGCCCCTCCTCTACCTCCACAGGGCTGGGAAACTGTCCTGCACCAGCCCCTCCTCTACCTCCACAGGGCTGGGAAACTGTCCTGTACCAGCCCATCCTCTACCTCCACAGGGCTGGGAAACTGTCCTGCACCAGCCCCTCCTCTACCTCCACAGGGCTGGGAAACTGTCCTGTACAAGCCCCTCCTCTACCTCCACAGGGCTGGGAAACTGTCCTGCACCAGCCCCTCCTCTACCTCCACAGGGCTGGGAAACTGTCCTGCACCAGCCCCTCCTCTACCTCCACAGGGCTGGGAAACTGTCCTGCACCAGCCCCTCCTCTACCTCCACAGGGCTGGGAAACTGTCCTGTACCAGCCCCTCCTCTACCTCCACAGGGCTGGGAAACTGTCCCGTATGTCATAAACATGGCAGCCAAGCAGGACCCAAGCATTGGAAAAGGGAGCAACCAGTTGTGACGAACCCTTCGAAAAATCGACATGCGTGCAAGATAACGTTGTTACCAAATATGTACTGCTGGATCAAGGCTAAACCATTTGATAGACAGTAGAGGATCTCAGACACGGTCAGGTTGAGAGAGAAGAACTCTGTGGTCACTGTCCCTCCCGCTCCGGTCACTATCAGTCACAGGACGTAGACATTGGTGAGGTGACCCAGGAAGAGGATGAATGTTTGTATTTGCAGAGAAATAAGGCTCTAAGTCTGAGGGGAATACAATTGGGGTGTGGTCGGTTACCCAGCTACAGATGAGGTGGTGAGAGAAGAGTCATTCCACTGGGAAGTATTCATCCTTTTATTGAGTGTGGCTCTGAGGTGTATCAAATCAAATCAAATCAAATGTTATTTGTCACATACACGTGTTTAGCAGATGTTATAGCGGGTGTAGCGAAATGCTTTTGCTTCTAGCTCCGACAGTGCAGTAATATCTAACAATTTCACAACATATTCCTAATACACACAAAACTAGTAAGGAATAGAATTTAAGAAAGTATACATATATGGACAAGCAATGACAGAGCGGCATGGACTAAGATACAGTAGAGTATTATAGAATAGAATGCAGTATATACATATGAGATGAGTAGTGCAAGATATGTAAACATTATTAAAGTGACTGTAAACATGATTAAAGTGACTGGTGTTCCATTTCTTAAAGTGGCCAGTAATTTCAATAGGCAGCAGCAGCCTCTAATGTGCTAGTGATGGCTATTTAACAGTCTGATGGCCTTGAGATAGAAGCGGTTTTTCATTCTCTCAGTCCCAGCTTTGATGCACCTGTACTGACCTCGCCTTCTGGATGATAGTGGGGTGAACAGGCAGTGGCTCGGGTGGTTGATGTCCTTGAGGATCTTTTTGGCCTTCCTGTGACATCGGGTGCTGTATGTGTCTTGGAGGGCGGGTAGTTTGCCCCCGATAATGCGTTCGGCAGACCGCACCACCCTCTGGAGAGCCCTGCGGTTGCGGGTGGTGCAGTTTCCGTACCAGGTGGTGATACAGCCCGACAGGATGCTCTCAATTGTGCATCTGTAAAAGTTTGTGAGGGTTTTAGGTGCCAAGCCACATTTCTTCAGCCTCCTGAGGTTGAAGAGGCTCTGTTGCGCCTTCTTCACCACACTGTCTGCGTGGGTGGACCATTTCAGTTTGTCAGTGATGTGTACGCCAAGGAATTTGAAGCTTTCCACCTTCTCCACTGCGGTCCCGTTGATGTGGATAGGGGGGTGCACCCTCTGCTGTTTCCTGAAGTCCATGATCATCTCCTTTGTTTTGTTGACGTTGAGTGAGAGGTTATTTTCCTGGCACCACACTCCCAGAGCCCTCACCTCCTCCCTGTAGGCGGTGTCGTCATTGCTGTTAATCAAGCCTACTACTGTTGTGTTGTCTGCAAACTTGATGATTGAGTTGGAGGCGTGCTTGGCCACGCAGTCATGGGTGAACAGGGAGTACAGGAGGGGGCTGAGCACGCACCCTTGTGGGGCCCCAGTGTTGAGATTAAATGTCTTAATCACGTCGGCCACGGAGAAGGAGAGGCCACAGTCCTTGGTAGTGGGCCTCGCTAGTGGCACTGTGTTATCCTCAAAGTGGGCGAAGAAGCTGGTCTGGAAGCGAGACGTTGGTGTCGGCGACATGGCTGGTTTTCCTTTTGTAGTCCGTGATTGTCTGTAGACCCTGCCACATACGTCTCGTGTCTGAGCCATTGAATTGCGACTCCACTTTGTCTCTATACTGATGTTTTGCCAGTTTAATTGCCTTTCGGAGTGAGTAGTTACACTGTTTGATTCTGCCATATTCCCAGTCACCTTGCCATGGTTGAATGCGGTGGTTCACGCTTTCAGATTGGAGCGAATGCTGGCATCTATCAACGGTTTCTGGTTAGGGTAGGTTTTAATAGTCACAGTGGGCACAACATCACCTATACACTTCCTGATAAACTCAGTCACCGTTTCAGTGTATTCGTCAACAAAAAAAATTCGGAAGCTCCCGGAACATATCCCAGTCTGCATGAACAAAACAATCTTGAAGCGTGGATTCCGATTGGTCAGACCAGCGTTGAATAGTCCTTAGCACTGGTATTTCCTGTTTGAGTTTCTGCCTACAGGAAGGGAGGAGCAAAATGGAGTCGTGGTCAGATTTGCCGAAAGGAGGGCGGGGGAGGGCCTTATAACCATCCCGGAAGTTCGAATAGCAATGGTCGAGGATTTTGGCAGCGCGAGTACAACCGTCGATATGTTGATAGAAGTTCGGCAGCCTAGTCCTCAAATTTGCTTTGTTAAAATCCCTGGCTACAATAAATGCAGCCTCAAGATATGTGGTTTCCAGTTTGCATAAAGTCCAGTGAAATTCTTTGAGGGCCGTCGTGGTTTCGGCTTGAGGGGGGATATACACGGCCGTGACTATAACCTAAGAAAATTATCTTGGGAGATAATACGGTCGGCATTTGATTGGGAGATATTCTAGGTCGGGTGAACAAAAGGACTCGAGTTCCTGTATGTTACTACAATTACACCATGAGTCGTTAATCATGAAACACACACCTCCGCCCTTCTGCTTCCCGGAGAGATATTTATTCCTGTCTGCGTGATGAACTGAGAACCCCTCTGGCTGGACCGATTTCGACAGAATATCCCAAGAGAGCCATGTTTCAGTGAAACAAAGTATGTTACAGGCCTTGATGTCTCTCTGGAAAGAAGTCCTTGCCCGGAGTTCGTCGATCTTGTTAACCAAAGACTGAACATTAGCGAGTAGTATACTTGGAAGCGGTGGGTGGTGTGCGCGCCTCCTAAGTCGAACCAGCAGGCCGCTCCGAGTGCCTCTCCTCCGCCGGCGATGTTTTGGGTGTGTAAGTTAGCTAGTCGCGAGGCCGCCATCTTCGTCGGCGCCAGGTTGAATTTGTATGTTCCAATGTCCAAGTGATGTCTGCAGGGCTTTTTGTCTTGGAGTAATACCATAATTAATGTTATAATATGGTTATTATAAATTTACTAATCAACATGCTGTACTTTTATAGTCGTTGATATGAAATTAGTCTTGAAACTGCATTTACTGCAAAGAAGCTTTCCTTTCTGTTGAATGTCTTTGTCATTACCCCATAGTCTATACAACACTGTGTTGATTCTTATCTTGACACAAATGGATATACACAAATGTAAGTAACTCAACACAAATGTAAGTAACTCAACACAAATGTAAGAAACTCAAGTAACACACATCATTCATTTGTCATTATACTTTTTAGAAAAGTCTGAATTGAACAAAACTACATTAATCTATATTGGCCTACAGAAGAATATATAAATATACTGTATCTTATATATCTATATCTACTAATGGAGATCCTAATGAATACTAAATACTAAATATATATTTATACACTATCTTCAAGAAATGTACATCTCAGAACTGTCAAACCTGGATAGGTGAACTGGTCCGTTCTCCTGTTGAGTTGTGTTTAAACTGTATTCAACAATGTGCCTTCACATAACCCCTCACATCTCTGTCTAGTTATATCATGTTTCTGAATCACAACTCCCCAAAAACCAATGTATCTGATCATGCAAATTCAGACATGCATAATGAGGTTGCCTCCCAAATGGCACCCATAGGTTCCTGGTCTAAAGTAGTGCACTATATAGGGAATAGGGTGCCATTCTCTGGTCTAAAGTAGTGCACTATTTAGGGAATAGGTTGCCATTCTCTGGTCTAAAGTAGTGCACTATATAGGGAATAGGGTGCCATTCTCTGGTCTAAAGTAGTGCACTATATAGGGAATAGGGTGCCATTCTCTGGTCTAAAGTAGTGCACTATATAGGGAATAGGGTGCCATTTGGGATGTAACCCACATATAACCAAGGAAGGAACATTGACCACTAACTTTACCTACCCAAGCTCATTTGCATAATTCAGACAGACCAACTTTAGACACTGTCACTGCCACTGCTACTTTACGAGATAGAAGACCGCTCCGACCACCAAGGTTAATAATCTCAGTATTTACTCCTTTAATAGTTGAAATGTTTGTAGAAAATAGAGGTTTAAATTAATGCTTGTTGAAACCCACTTTGCTTGGAAGTGCTTTGCTTTGATTTCATACATGGTTATGTTTTCTGTAATGTTGTTCTGCTGCCTGGCTGTTCTCTGGGCTCTGAAACGTCCCGGGCCGGGGGAAGGAGAGGGAGCGGGGGAAGGGATGAACAACATGAAGCTGAGGGCCTTCAGGATCATTTCAATGATCATGGTGTCCATGGTTGTAATGTACCTCCCACTGGTTCTTCTCCTAGTCAGTTATTATTTTATAGAACCAGTGAAGTATTCTTTTGGTATGTCCGTTTGTTTCTTCATTGTAGTCATCTCTGCTAACCAATGGAATTGGTTTAACATGGTCGTACCATGGATATTTTAGCTATTTGATTTTGAACACTTATAGGTAAAAAAAAAGATTTGTTGTGGTGCCATATTCTTTCCAAGGGGGGTGCATTTTCCCCAAACATAACAGTTTGTATTCAGGACAAAAATGTAAAACATAATTCCACTTTGACATTATAGGGTATTATGTATAGCCCAGTGACAAAAAAATATACATGTAATCCATTTTAAATTCAGGCTGTATCACAACAAAATATGGAAAATGTCAAGGGGTGTGAATACTTTCTGAAGGCACTGTACAGGCCTAAACAGTATAGAAGCCTGTCTCTGACTCTTTCCTACATATACAGGCCTATACACTATAGAAGCCTGTCTCTGACTCTTTCCTTCATATACAGGCCTATACAGTATAGAAGCCTGTCTCTGACTCTTTCCTTCACATACAGGCCTATACAGTATAGAAGCCTGTCTCTGACTCTTTCCTTCATATACAGGCCTATACAGTATCTCTGACTCTTTCCTACATATACAGGCCTATACAGTATCTCTGACTCTTTCCTTCATATAAAGGCCTATACAGTATAGAAGCCTGTCCATGACTCTTTCCTTCATATACAGGCGTATACAGTATAGAAGCCTGTCCATGACTCTTTCCTTCATATACAGGCGTAAACAGTATAGAAGCCTGTCCATGACTCTTTCCTTCATATACAGGCGTATACAGTATAGAAGCCTGTCCATGACTCTTTCCTTCATATACAGGCGTATACAGTATAGAAGCCTGTCTCTGACTCTTTCCTTCATATACAGGCCTATACAGTATAGAAGCCTGTCTCTGACTCTTTCCTTCATATACAGCCTGTACAGCAGAGGTTCATTTCTACTGGTTCAATTGAGGACAAAGGGAAAGGGTTATGTGCACACTGCACAGTCAATCCTCTACTTTTGCATGTCAATGATCCGTATAATGAGGGTGAAGTTTCCACTATATACAGATCTAGGATCAGCTAGTCCCTCCACCAATCCTAACTTTAACCATCGATGGGGAATATGCAAAACTGACCCAAGATCAGCGCCTAGGGGCAATTTCACCCTACTCCAATAAGGAGCTGCGTTTGTTTGCAGAATGATGCACCCACAGGTGGGCAGCCTGGACATAGTTCTATATTCATGAAGCAGAGTTCAGCACTACAGATAGCAGTAGGAGCTACTTCCTGTCTGTTAGAGCACCAGGAGCAGAACTCTATCCATCAAGGACAAGGTGGTGGTGCTACATGTAACTAGGCAACATTTAATTTACAAAAGTCAGAGAACGATCAACAAGAGTTTCCACAGTTCAGATGTCTTTGGACCATTTATTAAAGTATGATGAACACAAGGGGAACCATCAAACACACACAACGAGCTTTAACTGATTCAAGTTTAAGTTTCTAACAAGAACAATAATCAATAAAGTTCACTTAAAGGTTCAATCTGGGATTGGTACATCAATTTTATGATTTCTGAATTAATTTTATAAAGCCATTTATATAGCCATTGATTCATGAAGAATATGACTTTAAATGCCTCATGAGTAGAGCCCTGTGTTTTGGTTAATCATGTCACATGACCTGGATTTGAACCTTTATTTTAAATGGTTTTCATCAAACTATCCCCTTTATTTTATGCCACATGACCGGGCGAGCTGAAGGGGGCGACTGACAGTCAACTCATTCTACTAAGGTCAGTAAGATACTGTATCACTATAGTCTACCACATATTACAGTCATCGGATACAATAACAAGAGATTGCAAAGAGATGCAGACAAAACAGTCAGACATTGATGTTACAATTTATTTTATTTAACGTATCAATTAACAATATTATTTCTCAAGTATCACAACGTCTAAGAGATGGCAAAACATTCAGAAAAATAGTTACAATTGATATTACAACTAATTTAGCTTAATTTAATTTTAAAATGAACAATTGTAGATTATATTTTTAAAGCTCTTGTTTATATTTCTCAAGTGTCACAGCTGGAGAGCGCAAAACAGTCAGGAAAAACAGCCAGAAACTAATACTGCAATTAATTTAACTTATTTTTTACGTAACATTTAACAATTTTAGATTATATATTTTTAATGGTTTCACACCGGCTAGGAGATGGCAACATAGTCAGAAAGAAATATTACAATTGATTTAAGTTAACATTTAACAATTCTAGATAAAAAAAATTCAAATTGATTGTTTCTATTTCGCTGTTCAATCCCAGATTTAATTCCCAGACAACTTCTATTCCGCCCATATTCTATTCTCATTGGTTCATTGTTACTTCAATCGCTTGTCTTGGTCGAAATTAGGACTTAGTGATATACACTTTTTACACTATCGTGCTGACCCGAACCATAACGTTCTGGCTCAGATGTTTTCCTTTCCAGGACATTCCCAGAAACTGTGGTGAATGCGTAACCGGGCCAGTGCAGTACAGCTTGGATTGGTTCGGCTTCGTAGTGTGGAAAGGGTATATCTGGCCAGTGCCACCCCACTGGGCACAAACTGGTTGAATCAATGTTGTTTCCATGTAACTTCAACAAATAAAATCAATATGTTGACGTTGAACCAATGTGGAAAACTGATTGGATTTGCAAAAAAAGTCATCAACGTAAAGGAATTTTGGGAATGTTTGTATTTTTTTCACCGTAAGTCCAATGGTTCAAATTGTTGTGGATTTCACGTTGAATTAGTTGACAATCAAAGGTAAATGTAAATTAGTCATTGAACTGATGTCTGTGCCCAGTGGGACCTCAGCCTTAGGGTCCCGTGATACAGGGCAGTTTCCCAGACCTGTGGAGGTAGAGGAGGGGCTGAACAAACCCTGAGACGACTGTGATAGAGAAACAAATGGACATACCAAAATAATACTTCACTGGTTCTGTAAAATAATAACTGACTAGGAGAAGAACCATTGGGAGGTACATTACAACCATGGACACCATGATCATTGAAATGATCCTGAAGGCCCTCAGCTTCATGTTGTTCATCCCTTCCCCCTCTCTCTCTCCTTCCCCCGGCCCGGGACGTTTCAGAGCTCTGAGAACAGCCAGACAGCTGAACAACATCACTGAAAACATAAATAGGATAAAACTCAGAAAGTAGCAATTCCACCATGCAGATTGGTATTCACCAAGCATATTTGCAAAGCAGGAACCAAGAACCAACAGCCAAACAACACCACAACACCCCACCCTGTATCTCAGGGGTTTGTACTTCAGGAAGGTTACAGGGTGGACCACCGCCAGGTAGCGCTCCACACAGATACAGCACTGGAACACAGGACGACCAAAGAGGTTGAAACCCTCGAAGAATGTCCCAACGCTCAATAAAGCACCATTCTCTTGGATGTGATAATGAAGTATAAACATCAGATTGGACAGGCCGGAGAGGATCTCAGACAAGACCAGGTTGAGAGTGAAGAACTCTGAAGCCATCGTCCCTCCTGCTCCGGTCACTATCAGCCACAGGACGTAGACATTGGTGGGGAGACCCAGGAGGAGGTTGATAGAGTCAGCAGCAGTGAACAGTAGATCCTGGACATACTGGATAGGAATGTGGGTAACACTTTATAGAAGACATTTACAAACAGTTTTCTCACCATTACTAACACATTTATAAATGTTAGTAAGCTAGTTATTCACACATTGAAATACCTTATAAATGGTTTATTATTGGATGTTATTATAAAGAGTTACCAGAAGTTGTCCAGTGAAGGTGGAGAGGAGAGTAGAGTTGCTGTCTACAGAGGTGTTCATCTCTTCTCAGTTGTTGGGGACGGTGAATGTACGAGACAAAATATTCCTATTTTGACTGCTTTAATCAGTATAAGTGAATACAATATGACAAACAAACGTATTAATATGGGAGGACCAGATAAATAAAGTGCTTTCATTTCTAAATGGTAAAACAGATGTGTTTGAAAATCCCTCCAATATAAGGTGACATTCTGTACTGTAAAAGGAACAAGTGATAGTTTGCCAGCAAGGTGTGTTTCTGGAAGCTTCTACTCTCAGTGTTATCCTACTACACAAACATAAAATAGTTAAAGCTATTACGAACTGAACTGTAATGCGTCTAAAGATAAATATTGGACCTGTTAGTAAAACACGACAAATAAATAAAAACCTGTAAAACCTACATTGGTGGAATGTCCCAATCCTCTTCAGTGGTCAGTGTAGACTACATGTCGTATTCCTCAGACAACCCTGGTCTCTTCAGTGGTCAGTGTAGACTACCTGTCGTTTTCCTCAGATAACCCTGGTCTCTTCAGTGGGTCTAAAGCTCTGCCTCTGACCCATTCTTCACACAGGAGTGTGTTTCCTCCCCACCTTTTATGATGGACAACTCAGATCTACATCCTCCCCCAACGCATCATCTCATTGGATAGCATTGAGTTGGCTGCGTTGTTAGTCATCATTTTGTCTGGTTTGAATGTGCCCTCAAGCTCTGCCCTACCTTTACACAGGCGTTTGTTACTTGATGGAGAAATGTATTCAGCCAGAACCAGATATGCAAACGTAGGAGCTGAAGGCCAGTTTCAAACCAAACACGCACATTACACGTGCCGTAGCAGAGGTTAATCTGTGGAGTGGGATGTGATTGGGGTTATGGGGGAACAGCATTCATCGTTTTTCAATTGGTTGATGGATCTGTAGGTGTGTTGTGTTGCATTGTCCGTCACATAAGGTGGGGCGGTTTCAATTTTCAACACACCTACAGATCCGTCCCCCATAACCCCAACCACATCTCACTCCACAGATTAACCTCTGCTACGGCACGTGTTGTGTTTGGTTTGAAACTGGTCTTCGACCAGTTGGGGAGGAAACACACTCCTGTGTGAAGAATGGGTCAGAGGCAGAGCTTTAGACCCACTGAAGAGACCAGGGTTATCTGAGGAAAACGACAGGTAGTCTACACTGACCACTGAAGAGACCAGGGTTGTCTGAGGAATACGACAGGTAGTCTACACTGACCACTGAAGAGACCAGGGTTATCTGAGGAAAACGACAGGTAGTCTACACTGACCACTGAAGAGACCAGGGTTGTCTGAGGAATACGACAGGTAGTCTACACTGACCACTGAAGAGACCAGGGTTGTCTGAGGAATACGACAGGTAGTCTACACTGACCACTGAAGAGGATTGGGACATTCCACCAATGTAGGTTTTACAGGTTTTTATTTATTTGTCGTGTTTTACTAACAGGTCCAATATTTATCTTTAGACGCATTACAGTTCAGTTCGTAATAGCTTTAACTATTTTATGTTTGTGTAGTAGGATAACACTGAGAGTAGAAGCTTCCAGAAACACACCTTGCTGGCAAACTATCACTTGTTCCTTTTACAGTACAGAATGTCACCTTATATTGGAGGGATTTTCAAACACATCTGTTTTACCATTTAGAAATGAAAGCACTTTATTTATCTGGTCCTCCCATATTAATATGTTTGTTTGTCATATTGTATTCACTTATACTGATTAAAGCAGTCAAAATAGGAATATTTTGTCTCGTACATTCACCGTCCCCAACAACTGAGAAGAGATGAACACCTCTGTAGACAGCAACTCTACTCTCCTCTCCACCTTCACTGGACAACTTCTGGTAACTCTTTATAATAACATCCAATAATAAACCATTTATAAGGTATTTCAATGTGTGAATAACTAGCTTACTAACATTTATAAATGTGTTAGTAATGGTGAGAAAACTGTTTGTAAATGTCTTCTATAAAGTGTTACCCACCTTCCTATCCAGTGTGTCGAGGATCTACTGTTCACTGTTGCTGACTCTATCAACCTCCTCCTGGGTCTCCCCACCAATGTCTACGTCCTGTGGCTGATAGTGACCGGAGCAGGAGGGACGATGGCTTCAGAGTTCTTCTCTCTCAACATGACCTTGTCTGAGATCCTCTCCGGCCTGTCCAATCTTATGTTTATACTTCATAATCACATCCAAAATAATGGTGCTTTATGGAGCGTTGGGACATACTTCGCGGGTTTCAACCACTTTGGTCGTCCTCTGTTCCAGTGCTGTATCTGTGTGGAGCGCTACCTGGCGGTGGTCCACCCTGTAACCTTCCTGAAGTACAAACCCCTGAGGTACAGGGTGGGGTGTTGTGGTGTTGTTTGGCTGTTGGTTCTTGGTTCCTGCTTTGCAAATATGCTTGGTGAATACCAATCTGCATGGTGGAATTGCTACTTTCTGAGTTTGATCCTATTTATGTTTTCAGTGATGTTGTTCAGCTGTCTGGCTGTTCTCAGAGCTCTGAAACGTCCCGGGCCGGGGGAAGGAGAGAGAGAGGGGGAAGGGATGAACAACATGAAGCTGAGGGCCTTCAGGATCATTTCAATGATCATGGTGTCCATGGTTGTAATGTACCTCCCAATGGTTCTTCTCCTAGTCAGTTATTATTTTACAGAACCAGTGAAGTATTATTTTGGTATGTCCATTTGTTTCTCTATCACAGTCGTCTCAGGGTTTGTTCAGCCCCTCCTCTACCTCCACAGGTCTGGGAAACTGCCCTGTATCACGGGACCCTAAGGCTGAGGTCCCACTGGGCACAGACATCAGTTCAATGACTAATTTACATTTACCTTTGATTGTCAACTAATTCAACGTGAAATCCACAACAATTTGAACCATTGGACTTACGGTGAAAAAAATACAAACATTCCCCAAATTCCTTTACGTTGATGATTTTTTTTGCAAATCCAATCAGTTTTCCACGTTGATTCAACGTCAACATATTGATTTTATTTGTTGAAATTACATGGAAACAACATTGATTCAACCAGTTTGTGCCCAGTGGGGTGGCACTGGCCAGATATACCCTTTCCACACTACGAAGCCGAACCAATCCAAGCTGTACTGCACTGGCCCGGTTACGCATTCACCACAGTTTCTGGGAATGTACTGGAAAGGAAAACATCTGAGCCAGAACATTATGGTTCGGGTCAGCACGATAGTGTAAAAAGTGTATATCACTAAGTCCTAATTTCGACCAAGACAAGAGATTGAAGTAACAACAAACCCGGAACCAATGAGAATAGAATAGGGGTGGATAGATGTTGTGTGGGAATTAAAGGGTCAATCTGGGTTTCAAACAACAACAAAATGGGGTCCCCGCCACTTTTTTTGTGTGTGTGTGTGTGTGTGGGGGGGGGGGGTTAATGGTGGGGGGGGGGGGTTAATGGTGGTATGACGGAGAAGTTCTTGCAGAGAGAAAATCTACAATTGTTAAATGTTAAGTTAAATTAATTGTAATATTGATTTCTGCCTATGTTGCCATCTCCTAGCTGGTGCGAAACTTGAGAAATAAAAATCAGATTTGTTTAATAATCTACAATTGTTAAATGTTACGTTAATAATACTTTAAATTAATTGTAAAATTAGTTTCTGGCTGTTTTTCTGAATGTTTTGCCATCTCCTAAACGTTGTGACACTTGAGAAATAATATTGTTCATTGATACGTTAAATAAAATAAATTGTAACATTAATGTCTGACTGTTTTGTCTGCATCTCTTTGCAATCTCTTGTTATTGTATCCAATGACTGTAATATGTGGTAGACTATAGTGATACAGTATCTTACTGACCTTAGTAGAATGAGTTGACTGTAAGTCGCCCCCTTCAGCTCGCCCGGTCATGTGGCATAAAACAAAGGGGACAGTTTGATGAAAACCATTTAAATAAAGGTTAAAATCCAGGTCATGTGACATGATTAACCAAAACACAGGGCTCTACTCATGAGGCATTAAACGTCATATTCTTCTTGAATCAATGATTACAAAAGTCATAAAATGGATGTACCAATCCCAGATTGAACCTTTAGGTGAACGTTATTGATTATTGTTCTTGTTAGAAACTTAAACTTGAATCAGATAAAGCTCGTTGTGTGTATTTGATGGTTCCCCTTGTGTTCATCATACTTTAATAAATGGTCCAATGACATCTGAACTGTGGAAACTCTTGTTGATCGTTCTCTGACTTTTGTAAATTAAATGTTGCCTAGTTACATGTAGCACCACCACCTTGTCCTTGATGGATAGAGTTCTGCTCCTGGTGCTCTAACAGACAGGAAGTAGCTCCTACTGCTATCTGTAGTGCTGAACTCTGCTTCATGAATATAGAACTATGTCCAGGCTGCCCACCTGTGGGAACATCATTCTGCAAACAAACGCAGCTCCTTATTGGAGTAGGGTGAAATTGCCCCTAGGCGCTGATCTTGGGTCAGTTTTGCATATTCCCCATCGATGGATAAAGTTAGGATTGTTGGAGGGACCAGCTGATCCTAGATCTGTATATAGGGGAAACTTCACCCTCATTATACGGATCATTGACATGCAAAAGTAGAGGATAGACTGTGCAGTGTGCACATAACCCATTCCCTTTGTCCTCAATTGAACCAGTAGAAATTAACCTCTGCTGTACAGGCTGTATATGAAGGAAAGAGTCAGAGACAGGCTTCTATACTGTATACGCCTGTATATGAATGAAAGAGTCAGAGACAGGCTTCTATACTTTATAGGTCTGTATATGAAGGAAAGAGTCAGAGACAGGCTTCTATACTTTATAGGTCTGTATATGAAGGAAAGAGTCAGAGTCAGGATTCTGTACTGTATAGGCCTGTATATGAAGGAAAGAGTCAGAGACAGGCTTCTATACTTTATAGGTCTGTATATGAAGGAAAGAGTCAGAGACAGGCTTCTATACTGTATAGGCCTGTATATGAAGGAAAGAGTCAGAGACAGGCTTCTATACTGTATAGGCTTGTATATGAAGGAAAGAGTCAGAGACAGGCTTCTATACTGTATAGGCCTGTATATGAAGGAAAGAGTCAGAGATACTGTATAGGCCTGTATATGTAGGAAAGAGTCAGAGACAGGCTTCTATACTGTATCGGCCTGTACAGTGCCTTCAGAAAGTATACACACCCCTTGACATTTTCCATATTTTGTTGTGATACAGCCTGAATTTAAAATGGATTACATGTTCATTTTTTTGTCACTGGGCTATACATAATACCCTATAATGTCAAAGTGGAATTACGTTTTACGTTTTTGTCCTGAATACAAACTGTTTTGTTTGGGGAAAATTCACCCCCCTTGGAAAGAATATGGCACCACAACAAACCTGCCAAGAGAGGGCCGGCCACCAAAACTGACGGACCAGGCAAGGAGGGCATTAATCAGAGTGGCAACAACGAGACCAAGGGTAACCCTGAAGGAGCTGCAAAGCTCCACAGCGGAGATTGGAGTATCTGTCCATAGGACCACTTTAAGCCGTACACGCCACAGAGCTGGGCTTTACGGAAGACTGGCGAGAAAAAAAACATTGCTTAATGAAAAAAATATGCAAACACGTTTGGTGTTGTGGGAGAGTCCCCAAACATATGGAAGAAGGTACTCTGGTCAGATGAGACTCAAATTGAGCTTTTTGGCCATCAAGAAAAACGCTATGTCTGGCACAAACCCAACACCTCTCATCACCCCGAGAACACCATCCCCACAGTGAAGCATGGTGGTGGCAGCATCATGCTGTGGGATGTTTTTCATCGGCAGGGACTGGGAAACTGGTCAGAATTGAAGGAATGATGGATGGCGCTAAATACAGGGAAATTCTTGAGGGAAACCTGTTTCAGTCTTCGAGAGATTTGAGACCGGGACGAAGGTTCACCTTCCAGCAGGACAATGACCCTAAGCATACTTCTAAAGCAACACTAGAGTGGTTTAAGGGGAAACATTTAAATGTCTTGGAATGGCCTAGTCAAAGCCCAGACCTCAATCCAATTGAGAATCTGTGGTATGACTTAAAGATTGCTGTACACCAGCGGAACCCATCCAACTTGAAGGAGCTGGAGCAGTTTTGCCTTGAAGAATGGCAAAAATCCCAGTGGCTAGATGTGCCAAGCTTATAGAGACATACCCCTAGAGACTTGCAGCTGTAATTGCTGCAAAAGGTGTCTCTACAAAGTATTGAATAAAAACATATTTTATATCTTCAAAGTGGTAGGCATGTTGTGTAAATAGTTATGCACGCTCAAGTTGTCAGTTTTTTTGTCTTATTTCTTGTTTGTTTCACAATAAAAACATATTTTATATCTTCAAAGTGGTAGGCATGTTGTGTAAATCAAATGATACAAACCCCCCAAAAATCAATTTTAATTCCAGGTTGTAAGGCAACAAAATAGGAAAAATGGGGTGAATACTTTCGCAAGCCACTGTACGTGTCCAAAACAACTAAAATATTTCCTGAGCTCTCTTACAGCTTATTTCTTATGATACATTTTTTGACTGTCTTTTTTGCCTTTTATGAATGTGTTATTCAATGCGTTTCTATGGGCTTTAGTAGTAAAGGCCAAATTCAATATTCTATAATATCTTTTTTTTACCTATAAGTGTTCAAAGTCAAATAGCTAAAATATCCATAGTATGACCATGTTAAACCAATTCCATTGGTTAGCAGAGATGACTACAATGAAGAAACAAACGGACATACCGAAAGAATACTTCACTGGTTCTATAAAATAATAACTGACTAGGAGAAGAACCAGTGGGAGGTACATTACAACCATGGACACCATGATCATTGAAATGATCCTGAAGGCCCTCAGCTTCATGTTGTTCATCCCTTCCCCCTCTCTCTCTCCTTCCCCCGGCCCGGGACGTTTCAGAGCCCAGAGAACAGCCAGGCAGCAGAACAACATTACAGAAAACATAACCATGTATAAAATCAAAGCAAAGCACTTCCATGCAAAGTGGGTTTCAACAAGCATTAATTTGAACCTCTATTTTCTACAAACATTTCAACTATTAAAGGAGTAAATACTGAGATTATTAACCTTGGTGGTCGGAGCGGTCTTCCATCTCGTAAAGTAGCAGTGGCAGTGACAGTGTCTAAAGTTGGTCTGTCTGAATTATGCATATGAGCTTGGATAGGTAAAGTTAGTGGTCAATGTTCCTTCCTTGGTTATATGTGGGTTTCATCCCAAATGGCACCCTATTCCCTATATAGTGCACTACTTTAGACCAGAGAATGGCACCCTATTCCCTAAATAGTGCACTACTTTAGACCAGAGAATGGCACCCTATTCCCTATATAGTGCACTACTTTAGACCAGGACCCTATGGGTGCCATTTGGGAGGCAACCTCATTATGCATGTCTGAATTTGCATGATCAGATACATTGGTTTTTGGGGAGTTGTGATTCAGAAACATGATATAACTAGACAGAGATGTGAGGGGTTATGTGAAGGCACATTGTTGAATACAGTTTAAACACAACTCAACAGGAGAACGGACCAGTTCACCTATCCAGGTTTGACAGTTCTGAGATGTACATTTCTTGAAGATAGTGTATAAATATATATTTAGTATTTAGTATTTATTAGGATCTCCATTAGTAGATATAAATATATAAGATACAGTATATTTGTCACACCCTGGCTATGGGACTCTAGTTGTTGAGCCAGGGTGTGTTTGTTCTATGTGGTGTGTTTCTATGTTGGGGGTTCTAGTTCGTCTATTTCTATGTTTTGCCTGAGTGACTCCCAATCAGAGGCAACGAGTGTCAGCTGTTGGCTGGTTGTCTCTGATTGGGAGCCATATTTAAACTGTCTGTTTTCCCTTTGTGTTTGTGGGTTTTTGTTCCGTGTTGGTCTTTGTCACCGTGGACGTTACGAGTCGTTTGTTGTTTTGGTCGTGCTTTAATTTAATAAAGTAAACATGTTCATTCATCACGCTGCGCATTGGTCTCTCCCTGACGATCGTGACAATATTTATATATTCTTCTGTAGGCCAATATAGATTAATGTAGTTTTGTTCAATTCAGACTTTTCTAAAAAGTATAATGACAAATTAATGATGTGTGTTACTTGAGTTTCTTACATTTTTGTTGAGTTACTTACATTTGTGTATATCCATTTGTGTCAAAATAAGAATCAACACAGTGTTGTTTAGACTATGGGGTAATGACAAAGACATTCAACAGAAAGGAAAGCTTCTTTGCAGTAAATGCAGTTTCAAGACTCATTTCATATCAATGACTATAAAAGTACAGCATGTTGATTAGTCAATTTATTATAACCACATTATAACATTTGTTATGGTATTACTCCAAGACAAAAAGCCCTTGTGTTTTTCATGATTTCTGCAGCCATCACTTGGACATTGGAACATACAAATTCAACCTGGCGAAGCAAAAGCATTTTGCTACACCCGCTATAACATCTGCTAAACACGTGTATGAGACAAATAACGTTTGATTTGATTTGATACACCTCAGAGCCACACTCAATAAAAGGATGAATACCTCCCAGTGGAACGACTCTTCTCTCACCACCTCATCTGTAGCTGGGTAACCGACCACGCCCCAATTGTATTCCCCTCAGACATAGAGCCTTATTTCTCTGCAATACAAACATTCAACATCTTCCTGGGTCACCTCACCAATGTCTACGTCCTGTGACTGATAGTGACCGGAGCGGGAGGGACAGTGACCACAGAGTTCTTCTCTCTCAACCTGACCGTGTCTGAGATCCTCTACTGTCTATCAAATGGTTTAGCCTTGATCCAGCAGTACATATTTGCTAACGACGTTATCTGAGCAGAGAGAAGAATGTGTAACTGTATATCTACTGTCCTGTAATTCTACACATCTGAGTGAGAGTGACTAACAAAATCAAATCATATCAAATCAAATCAAATCAAATTTTATTGGCCACATGCGCCGAATACAACAGGTGCAGACATTACAGTGAAATGCTTACTTACAGCCCTTAACCAACAGTGCATTTATTTTTAATAAAAAAAGTTAAATAAAACAACAACAAAAAAGTGTTGAGAAAAAAAGAGCAGAAGTAAAATAAAATAAATGTAAGGAGGCTATATATACAGGGGGGTACCGGTGCAGAGTCAATGTGCGGGGGCACCGGCTAGTTGAGGTAGTTGAAGTAATATGTACATGTGGGTAGAGTTAAAGTGACTATGCATAAATAATTAACAGAGTAGGAGCAGTGTAAAAAGATGGGGTGGGGGGGCAGTGCAAATAGTCTGGGTAGCCATGATTAGCTGTTCAGGAGTCTTATGGCTTGGGGGTAGAAGCTGTTGAGAAGTCTTTTGGACCTAGACTTGGCACTCCGGTACCGCTTGCCGTGCGGTAGCAGAGAGAACAGTCTATGACTAGGGTGGCTGGAGTTTTTGACAATTTTGAGGGCCTTCCTCTGACACCGCCTGATATAGAGGTCCTGGATGGCAGGAAGCTTGGCCCCAGTGATGTACTGGGCCGTACGCACTACCCTCTGTAGTGCCTTGCGGTCAGAGGCCAAGCAGTTGCCATACCAGGCGGTGATGCAACCAGTCAGGATGCTCTCGATGGTGCAGCTGTAGAATTTTTTGAGGATCTGAGGACCCATGCCGAATCTTTTCAGTCTCCTGAGGGGGAATAGGCTTTGTCGTGCCCTCTTCACGACTGTCTTGGTGTGTTTGGACCATGATAGTTCGTTGGTGATGTGGACACCAAGGAACTTGAAGCTCTCAACCTGTTCCACTACAGCCCCGTCGATGAGAATGGGGGCGTGCTCAGTCCTCATTTTTTTCCTGTAGTCCACAATCATCTCATTTGTCTTGGTCACGTTGAGGGAGAGGTTGTTATTCTGGCACCACACGGCCAGGTCTCTGACCTCCTCCCTATAGGCTGTCTCATCGTTGTCGGTGATCAGGCCTACCACTGTTGTGTCGTCAGCAAACATAATGATGGTGTTGGAGTCGTGCCTGGCCATGCAGTCATGGGTGAACAGGGATTACAGGAGGGGACTGAGCACGCACCCCTGAGGGGCCCCCGTGTTGAGGATCAGTGTGGCAGATGTGTTGTTACCTATCCTTACCACCTGGGGGCGGCCCGTCAGGAAGTCCAGGATCCAGTTGCAGAGGGAGGTGTTTAGTCCCAGGATCCTTAGCTTAGTGATGAGCTTTGAGGGCACTATGGTGTTGAATGCTGAGCTGTAGGCAATGAATAGCATTCTCACGTAGGTGTTCCTCTTGTCCAGGTGGGAAAGGGCAGTGTGGAGTGCAATAGAGATTGCATCATCTGTGGTCTGTTGGGGCGGTATGCAAATTGGAGTGGGTCTAGGGTTTCTGGGATAATGGTGTTGATGTGAGCCATGACCAGCCTTTCAAAGCACTTCATGGCTACAGACGTCAGTGCTACGGGTCGGTAGTCATTTAGGCAGGTTATCTTAGTGTCCTTGGGCACGGGGACTGGTGGTCTGCTTGAAACATGTTGGTATTTCAGACTCAGTCAGGGACATGTTGAAAATGTCAGTGAAGACACTTGCCAGTTGGTCAGCACATGCTCGGAGTACACGTCCTGGTAATCCATCTGGCCCTGCGGCCTTGTGAATGTTGACCTGCTTAAAAGACTTACTCACATCGGCTACGGAGAGCGTGATCACATAGTCATCCGGAACAGCTGGTGCTCTCATGCATGCTTCAGTGTTGCTTGCCTCGAAGCGAGCATAGAAGTGGTTTAGCTCGTCTGGTAGGCTTGTGTCACTGGGAAGCTCACGGCTGTGCTTCCCTTTGTAGTCTGTAATAGTTTTCAAGCCCTGCCACATCCGATGAGCGTCAGAGCCGGTGTAGTACGATTCAATCTTAGTCCTGTATTGACTCTTTGCCTGTTTGATTGTTCGTCGGAGGGCATAGCGGGATTTCTTATAAGCGTCCGGGTTAGAGTCCCGCTCCTTGAAAGCGGCAGCTCTACCCTTTAGCTCAGTGCGGATGTTTCCTGTAATCCATGGCTTCTGGTTGGGGTATGTACGTACGGTCACTGTGGGGACGACATCATCGATGCACTTATTGATGAAGCCAGTGACTGATGTGGTGTACTCCTCAATGCTATCTGAAGAATCCCTGAACATGTTCCAGTCTGTGCTAGCAAAACAGTCCTGTAGCTTAGCATCAGCGTCATCTGACCACTTTTCTATTAACCGAGTCACTGGTGCTTCCTGCTTTAGTTTTTGCTTATAAGCAGGAATCAGGAGGATAGAGTTATGGTCAGATTTGCCAAATGGAGGGCGAGGGAGAGCTTTGTATGCGTCTCTGTGTGTGGAGTAAAGGTGGTCCAGAGTTTTTTTTCCTCTGGTTGCACATTTAACATGCTGGTAGAAATTAGGTAGAACAGATTTAAGTTTCCCTGCATTAAAGTCCCCGGCCACTAGGAGCGCTGCCTCTGGATGAGCGTTTTCCTGTTGACTTATGGCCTTATACAGCTCATTCAGTGCAATCTTAATGCCAGCATTGGTTTGTGGTGGTAAATAGACAGCTATGAAAAATATAGATGAAAACTCTCTTGGTAAATAGTGTGGTCTACAGCTTATCATAAGATACTCTACCTCAGGCGAGCAAAACCTCAAGACTTCCTTAGTATTTGATTTTGTGCACCAGCTGTTGTTTACAAATATACACAGACCGCCACCCCTTGTCTTACCGGAGTCAGCCGTTCTATCCTGCCGATGTAGCGTATAGCCGGCTAGCTGTATGTTATCCATGTCGTCGTTCAGCCACGACTCGGTGAAACATAAGATATTACAGTTTTTAATGTCCCAGCAGTACATATTTGCTAACGACGTTATCTTGCACGCATGTCGATTTTTCGAAGGGTTGCTCCCTTTTCCAATGCTTGGGTCCTGCTTGGCTGCCATGTTGATGACATTTATAACCTTGGTCTATTATTTCTACTTGGTGCTATTTCTGGTTGTATTCTTTGTGAATCTGTTCTGCTGCCTGACGGTCCTCTGGGCTCTGAAACGCCACAGACCAGGGGACAATGAGAGGGAGAGAGACGGGACAAACCCAACGATGAAGGCTTTCAGGTCATAACATCCTCATCTCCATGGTGATAGATCATCTCCCGTTGATCGTCATCATCCTCAGTAAAGACTTAGAAGTCAGGCAGTTTTTTCAGTCCGCTTACATTTCCATCTGCCTCACTGTTGTCACAGGGATTGTTCAGCCCCTCCTCTACCTCCACAGGGCTGGGAAACTGTCCTGTACCAGCCCCTCCTCTACCTCCACAGGGCTGGGAAACTGTCCTGTACCAGCCCCTCCTCTACCTCCACAGGGCTGGTAAACTGTCCTGTACCAGCCCCTCCTCTACCTCCACAGGGCTGGGAAACTGTCCTGTACCAGCCCCTCCTCTACCTCCACAGGGCTGGGAAACTGTCCTGCACCAGCCCCTCCTCTACCTCCACAGGGCTGGGAAACTGTCCTGTACCAGCCCCTCCTCTACCTCCACAGGGCTGGGAAACTGTCCTGTACCAGCCCCTCCTCTACCTCCACAGGGCTGGGAAACTGTCCTGTACCAGCCCCTCCTCTACCTCCACAGGGCTGGGAAACTGTCCTGTACCAGCCCCTCCTCTACCTCCACAGGGCTGGGAAACTGTCCTGTACCAGCCCCTCCTCTACCTCCACAGGGCTGGGAAACTGTCCTGTACCAGCCCCTCCTCTACCTCCACAGGGCTGGTAAACTGTCCTGTACCAGCCCCTCCTCTACCTCCACAGGGCTGGGAAACTGTCCTGTACCAGCCCCTCCTCTACCTCCACAGGGCTGGGAAACTGTCCTGTACCAGCCCCTCCTCTACCTCCACAGGGCTGGGAAACTGTCCTGTACCAGCCCCTCCTCTACCTCCACAGGGCTGGGAAACTGTCCTGCACCAGCCCCTCCTCTACCTCCACAGGGCTGGGAAACTGTCCTGTACCAGCCCCTCCTCTACCTCCACAGGGCTGGGAAACTGTCCTGTACCAGCCCCTCCTCTACCTCCACAGGGCTGGGAAACTGCCCTGTACCAGCCCCTCCTCTACCTCCACAGGGCTGGGAAACTGTCCTGTACCAGCCCCTCCTCTACCTCCACAGGGCTGGGAAACTGTCCTGCACCAGCCCCTCCTCTACCTCCACAGGGCTGGGAAACTGTCCCGTATGTCATAAACATGGCAGCCAAGCAGGACCCAAGCATTGGAAAAGGGAGCGGCAAACAGCTGTGACGAACCCTTCGAAAAATCGACATGCGTGCAAGATAACGTTGTTACCAAATATGTACTGCTGGATCAAGGCTAAACCATTTGATAGACAGTAGAGGATCTCAGACACGGTCAGGTTGAGAGAGAAGAACTCTGTGGTCACTGTCCCTCCCGCTCCGGTCACTATCAGTCACAGGACGTAGACATTGGTGAGGTGACCCAGGAAGAGGATGAATGTTTGTATTTGCAGAGAAATAAGGCTCTAAGTCTGAGGGGAATACAATTGGGGCGTGGTCGGTTATCCAGCTACAGATGAGGTGGTGAGAGAAGAGTCGTTCCACTGGGAAGTATTCATCCTTTTATTGAGTGTGGCTCTGAGGTGTATCAAATCAAATCAAATCAAATGTTATTTGTCACATACACGTGTTTAGCAGATGTTATAGCGGGTGTAGCGAAATGCTTTTGCTTCTAGCTCCGACAGTGCAGTAATATCTAACAAGTAATATCTAACAATTTCACAACATATTCCTAATACACACAAAACTAGTAAGGAATAGAATTTAAGAAAATATACATATATGGACAAGCAATGACAGAGCGGCATGGACTAAGATACAGTAGAGTATTATAGAATAGAATGCAGTATATACATATGAGATGAGTAGTGCAAGATATGTAAACAGCATTAAAGTGACTGTAAACATGATTAAAGTGACTAGTGTTCCATTTCTTAAAGTGGCCAGTAATTTCAATAGGCAGCAGCAGCCTCTAATGTGCTAGTGATGGCTATTTAACAGTCTGATGGCCTTGAGATAGAAGCGGTTTTTCATTCTCTCAGTCCCAGCTTTGATGCACCTGTACTGACCTCGCCTTCTGGATGATAGTTGGGTGAACAGGCAGTGGCTCGGGTGGTTGATGTCCTTGAGGATCTTTTTGGCCTTCCTGTGACATCGGGTGCTGTATGTGTCTTGGAGGGCGGGTAGTTTGCCCCCGATAATGCGTTCGGCAGACCGCACCACCCTCTGGAGAGCCCTGCGGTTGCGGGCGGTGCAGTTTCCATACCAGGTGGTGATACAGCCCGACAGGATGCTCTCAATTGTGCATCTGTAAAAGTTTGTGAGGGTTTTAGGTGCCAAGCCACATTTCTTCAGCCTCCTGAGGTTGAAGAGGCTCTGTTGCGCCTTCTTCACCACACTGTCTGCGTGGGTGGACCATTTCAGTTTGTCAGTGATGTGTACGCCAAGGAACTTGAAGCTTTCCACCTTCTCCACTGTGGTCCCGTCGATGTGGATAGGGGGGTGCACCCTCTGCTGTTTCCTGAAGTCCACGATCATCTCCTTTGTTTTGTTGACGTTGAGTGAGAGGTTATTTTCCTGGCACCACACTCCCAGAGCCCTCACCTCCTCCCTGTAGGCGGTGTCGTCATTGCTGTTAATCAAGCCTACTACTGTTGTGTCGTCTGCAAACTTGATGATTGAGTTGGAGGCGCAGTCATGGGTGAACAGGGAGTACAGGAGGGGGCTGAGCACGCACCCTTGTGGGGCTCCAGTGTTGAGATTAAATGTCTTAATCACGTCGGCCACGGAGAAGGAGAGGCCACAGTCCTTGGTAGTGGGCCTCGCTAGTGGCACTGTGTTATCCTCAAAGTGGGCGAAGAAGCTGGTCTGGAAGCGAGACGTTGGTGTCGGCGACGTGGCTGGTTTTCCTTTTGTAGTCCGTGATTGTCTTTAGACCCTACCACATACGTCTCGTGTCTGAGCCATTGAATTGCGACTCCACTTTGTCTCTATACTGATGTTTTGCCAGTTTAATTGCCTTTCGGAGTGAGTAGTTACACTGTTTGTATTCTGCCATATTCCCAGTCACCTTGCCATGGTTGAATGCGGTGGTTCACGCTTTCAGATTGGAGTGAATGCTGGCATCTATCAACGGTTTCTGGTTAGGGTAGGTTTTAATAGTCACAGTGGGCACAACATCACCTATACACTTCCTGATAAACTCAGTCACCGTTTCAGAGTATTCGTCCCAAAAAAAATTTGGAAGCTCCCGGAACATATCCCAGTCTGCATGAAAAAAACAATCTTGAAGCGTGGATTCCGATTGGTCAGACCAGCGTTGAATAGTCCTTAGCACGGGTATTTCCTGTTTGAGTTTCTGCCTATAGGAAGGGAGGAGCAAAATGGAGTCGTGGTCAGATTTGCCGAAAGGAGGGCGGGGGAGGGCCTTATAACCATCCCGGAAGTTCGAATAGCAATGGTCGAGGATTTTGGCAGCGCGAGTACAACCGTCAATATGTTGATAGAACTTCGGCAGCCTAGTCCTCAAATTTGCTTTGTTAAAATCCCCGGCTACAATAAATGCAGCCTCAGGATATGTGAATTCCAGTTTGCATAAAGTCCAGTGAAATTCTTTGAGGGCCGTCGTGGTTTCGGCTTGAGGGGAGATATACACGTCCGTGACTATAACCGAAGAAAAAAATCTTGGGAGATAATACGGTCGGCATTTGATTGGGAGATATTCTAGGTCGGGTGAACAAAAGGACTCGAGTTCCTGTATGTTACTACAATTACACCATGAGTCGTTAATCATGAAACACACACCTCCGCCCTTCTGCTTCCCGGAGAGATATTTATTCCTGTCTGCGCGATGAACTGAGAACCCCTCTGGCTGGACCGATTTCGACAGAATATCCCAAGAGAGCCATGTTTCCATGAAACAAAGTATGTTACAGGCCTTAATGTCTCTCTGGAAAGAAGTCCTTGCCCGGAGTTCGTCGATCTTGTTAACCAAAGACTGAACATTAGCGAGTAGTATACTTGGAAGCGGTGGGTGGTGTGCGCGCCTCCTAAGTCGAACCAGCAGGCCGCTCCGAGTGCCTCTCCTCCGCCGGCGATGTTTTGGGTCAGCCGCTGGAATCAGTTCAGTTGCCCTGGGGAGAGCAAACAAAGGATCTGCTTCGGGAAAGTCATATTCCTGGATGTAATGCTGGTGAGTTACCGCCGCTCTGATATCCAATAGTTTTCCCCGGCTGTATGAAATGATACAAAACACTTTCTGAGCTAATAGTGTAAAAAATAATACATAAAGAAACAAAATACTAAGAACTAGTCGCGAGGCCGCCATCTTCGTCGGCGCCAGGTTGAATTGGTATGTTCCAATGTCCAAGTGATGTCTGCAGAAATCCGGAAAAACACCAGGGCTTTTTGTCTTGGAGTAATACCATAATAAATGTTATAATGTGGTTATAATAAATTGACTAATCAACATGCTGTACTTTTATAGTCGTTGATACGAAATGAGTCTTGAAACTGCATTTACTGCAAAGAAGCTTTCCTTTCTGTTGAATGTCTTTGTCATTACCCCATAGTCTATACAACACTGTGTTGATTCTTATCTTGACACAAATGGATATACACAAATGTAAGTAACTCAACACAAATGTAAGTAACTCAACACAAATGTAAGTAACTCAACACAAATGTAAGTAACTCAACACAAATGTAAGAAACTCAAGTAACACACATCATTAATTTGTCATTATACTTTTTAGAAAAGTCTGAATTGAACAAAACTACATTAATCTATATTGGCCTACAGAAGAATATATAAATATACTGCATCTTATATATCTATATCTACTAATGGAGATCCTAATAAATACTAAATACTAAATATATATTTATACACTATCTTCAAGAAATGTACATCTCAGAACTGTCAAACCTGGATAGGTGAACTGGTCCGTTCTCCTGTTGAGTTGTGTTTAAACTGTATTCAACAATGTGCCTTCACATAACCCCTCACATCTCTGTCTAGTTATATCATGTTTCTGAATCACAACTCCCCAAAAACCAATGTATTTGATCATGCAAATTCAGACATGCATAATGAGGTTGCCTCCCAAATGGCACCCATTGGGCTCAGGTCAAAAGTAGTGCACTATTTAGGGAATAGGGTGCCATTTGGGATGAAACCCACATATAACCAAGGAAGGAACATTGACCACTAACTTTACCTACCCAAGCTCATATGCATAATTCAGACAGACCAACTTTAGACACTGTCACTGCCACTGCTACTTTACGAGATGGAAGACCGCTCCGACCACCAAGGTTAATAATCTCAGTATTTCATCCTTTAATAGTTGAAATGTTTGTAGAAAATAGAGGTTCAAATTAATGCTTGTTGAAACACACTTTGCATGGAAGTGCTTTGTTTGATTTTATACATGGTTATGTTTTCTGTAATGTTGTTCTGCTGCCTGCTTTGCAGCTCCTTCAGGGTTATCTTTGGTCTCTTTGTTGCCTCTCTGATAAATGCCCTCCTTGCCTGGTCCGTGAGTTTTGGTGGCCGGCCCTCTCTTGGCAGATTTGTTGTGGTGCCATATTCTTTCCAAGGGGGGTGAATTTTCCCCAAACAAAACAGTTTGTATTCAGGACAAAAATGTAAAACGTAATTCCACTTTGACATTATAGGGTATTATGTATAGCCCAGTGACAATTTTTTTTTTTTTTTACATGTAATCCATTTTAAATTCAGGCTGTATCACAACAAAATATGGAAAATGTCAAGGGGTGTGAATACTTTCTGAAGGCACTGTACAGGCCTAAACAGTATAGAAGCCTGTCCATGACTCTTTCCTTCATATACAGGCCTATACAGTATAGAAGCCTGTCCATGACTCTTTCCTTCATATACAGGCCTATACAGTATAGAAGCCTGTCCATGACTCTTTCCTTCATATACAGGCCTATACAGTATAGAAGCCTGTCCATGACTCTTTCCTTCATATACAGGCCTATACAGTATAGAAGCCTGTCTCTGACTCTTTCCTTCATATACAGGCCTATACAGTATAGAAGCCTGTCTCTGACTCTTTCCTTCATATACAGGCCTATACAGCAGAGGTTCATTTCTACTGGTTCAATTGAGGACAAAGGGAATGGGTTATGTGCACACTGCACAGTCTATCCTCTACTTTTGCATGTCAATGATCCGTATAATGAGGGTGAAGTTTCCCCTATATACAGATCTAGGATCAGCTAGTCCCTCCACCAATCCTAACCTTAACCATCGATGGGGAATATGCAAAACTGACCCAAGATCAGCGCCTAGGGGCAATTTCACCCTACTCCAATAAGGAGCTGCGTTTGTTTGCAGAATGATGCACCCACAGGTGGGCAGCCTGGACATAGTTCTATATTCATGAAGCAGAGTTCAGCACTACAGATAGCAGTAGGAGCTACTTCCTGTCTGTTAGAGAACCAGGAGCAGAACTCTATCCATCAAGGACAAGGTGGTGGTGCTACATGTAACTAGGCAACATTTAATTTACAAAAGTCAGAGAACGATCAACAAGAGTTTCCACAGTTCAGATGTCATTGGACCATTTATTAAAGTATGATGAACACAAGGGGAACCATCAAACACACACAACGAGCTTTAAATGATTCAAGTTTAAGTTTATAACAAGAACAATAATCAATAAAGTTCACTTAAAGGTTCAATCTGGGATTGGTACATCAATTTTATGATTTCTGAATTAATTTTATAAAGCCATTTATATAGCCATTGATTCATGAAGAATATGACTTTAAATGCCTCATGAGTAGAGCCCTGTGTTTTGGTTAATCATGTCACATGACCTGGATTTGAACCTTTATTTTAAATGGTTTTCATCAAACTGTCCCCTTTATTTTATGCCACATGACCGGGCGAGCTGAAGGGGGCGACTGACAGTCAACTCATTCTACTAAGGTCAGTAAGATACTGTATCACTATAGTCTACCACATATTACAGTCATCGGATACAATAACAAGAGATTGCAAAGAGATGCAGACAAAACAGTCAGACATTGATGTTACAATTTATTTTATTTAACGTATCAATTAACAATATTATTTCTCAAGTATCACAACGTCTAAGAGATGGCAAAACATTCAGAAAAATAGTTACAATTGATATTACAACTAATTTAGCTTAATTTAATTTTAAAATGAACAATTGTAGATTATATTTTTAAAGCTCTTGTTTATATTTCTCAAGTGTCACAGCTGGAGAGCGCAAAACAGTCAGGAAAAACAGCCAGAAACTAATACTGCAATTAATTTAACTTATTTTTTACGTAACATTTAACAATTTTAGATTATATATTTTTAATGGTTTCACACCGGCTAGGAGATGGCAACATAGTCAGAAAGAAATATTACAATTGATTTAAGTTAACATTTAACAATTCTAGATAAAAAAAATTCAAATTGATTGTTTCTATTTCGCTGTTCAATCCCAGATTTAATTCCCAGACAACTTCTATTCCGCCCATATTCTATTCTCATTGGTTCATTGTTACTTCAATCGCTTGTCTTGGTCGAAATTAGGACTTAGTGATATACACTTTTTACACTATCGTGCTGACCCGAACCATAACGTTCTGGCTCAGATGTTTTCCTTTCCAGGACATTCCCAGAAACTGTGGTGAATGCGTAACCGGGCCAGTGCAGTACAGCTTGGATTGGTTCGGCTTCGTAGTGTGGAAAGGGTATATCTGGCCAGTGCCACCCCACTGGGCACAAACTGGTTGAATCAATGTTGTTTCCATGTAACTTCAACAAATAAAATCAATATGTTGACGTTGAACCAATGTGGAAAACTGATTGGATTTGCAAAAAAAGTCATCAACGTAAAGGAATTTTGGGAATGTTTGTATTTTTTTCACCGTAAGTCCAATGGTTCAAATTGTTGTGGATTTCACGTTGAATTAGTTGACAATCAAAGGTAAATGTAAATTAGTCATTGAACTGATGTCTGTGCCCAGTGGGACCTCAGCCTTAGGGTCCCGTGATACAGGGCAGTTTCCCAGACCTGTGGAGGTAGAGGAGGGGCTGAACAAACCCTGAGACGACTGTGATAGAGAAACAAATGGACATACCAAAATAATACTTCACTGGTTCTGTAAAATAATAACTGACTAGGAGAAGAACCATTGGGAGGTACATTACAACCATGGACACCATGATCATTGAAATGATCCTGAAGGCCCTCAGCTTCATGTTGTTCATCCCTTCCCCCTCTCTCTCTCCTTCCCCCGGCCCGGGACGTTTCAGAGCTCTGAGAACAGCCAGACAGCTGAACAACATCACTGAAAACATAAATAGGATAAAACTCAGAAAGTAGCAATTCCACCATGCAGATTGGTATTCACCAAGCATATTTGCAAAGCAGGAACCAAGAACCAACAGCCAAACAACACCACAACACCCCATCCTGTATCTCAGGGGTTTGTACTTCAGGAAGGTTACAGGGTGGACCACCGCCAGGTAGCGCTCCACACAGATACAGCACTGGAACACAGGACGACCAAAGAGGTTGAAACCCTCGAAGAATGTCCCAACGCTCAATAAAGCACCATTCTCTTGGATGTGATAATGAAGTATAAACATCAGATTGGACAGGCCGGAGAGGATCTCAGACAAGACCAGGTTGAGAGTGAAGAACTCTGAAGCCATCGTCCCTCCTGCTCCGGTCACTATCAGCCACAGGACGTAGACATTGGTGGGGAGACCCAGGAGGAGGTTGATAGAGTCAGCAGCAGTGAACAGTAGATCCTGGACATACTGGATAGGAATGTGGGTAACACTTTATAGAAGACATTTACAAACAGTTTTCTCACCATTACTAACACATTTATAAATGTTAGTAAGCTAGTTATTCACACATTGAAATACCTTATAAATGGTTTATTATTGGATGTTATTATAAAGAGTTACCAGAAGTTGTCCAGTGAAGGTGGAGAGGAGAGTAGAGTTGCTGTCTACAGAGGTGTTCATCTCTTCTCAGTTGTTGGGGACGGTGAATGTACGAGACAAAATATTCCTATTTTGACTGCTTTAATCAGTATAAGTGAATACAATATGACAAACAAACGTATTAATATGGGAGGACCAGATAAATAAAGTGCTTTCATTTCTAAATGGTAAAACAGATGTGTTTGAAAATCCCTCCAATATAAGGTGACATTCTGTACTGTAAAAGGAACAAGTGATAGTTTGCCAGCAAGGTGTGTTTCTGGAAGCTTCTACTCTCAGTGTTATCCTACTACACAAACATAAAATAGTTAAAGCTATTACGAACTGAACTGTAATGCGTCTAAAGATAAATATTGGACCTGTTAGTAAAACACGACAAATAAATAAAAACCTGTAAAACCTACATTGGTGGAATGTCCCAATCCTCTTCAGTGGTCAGTGTAGACTACCTGTCGTATTCCTCAGACAACCCTGGTCTCTTCAGTGGTCAGTGTAGACTACCTGTCGTATTCCTCAGACAACCCTGGTCTCTTCAGTGGTCAGTGTAGACTACCTGTCTTATTCCTCAGACAACCCTGGTCTCTTCAGTGGTCAGTGTAGACTACCTGTCGTGTTCCTCAGACAACCCTGGTCTCTTCAGTGGGTCTAAAGCTCTGCCTCTGACCCATTCTTCACACAGGAGTGTGTTTCCTCCCCACCTTTTATGATGGACAACTCAGATCTACATCCTCCCCCAACGCATCATCTCATTGGATAGCATTGAGTTGGCTGCGTTGTTAGTCATCATTTTGTCTGGTTTGAATGTGCCCTCAAGCTCTGCCCTACCTTTACACAGGCGTTTGTTACTTGATGGAGAAATGTATTCAGCCAGAACCAGATATGCAAACGTAGGAGCTGAAGGCCAGTTTCAAACCAAACATGCACATTACACGTGCCGTAGCAGAGGTTAATCTGTGGAGTGGGATGTGATTGGGGTTATGGGGGAACAGCATTCATCGTTTTTCAATTGGTTGATGGATCTGTAGGTGTGTTGTGTTGCATTGTCCGTCACATAAGGTGGGGCGGTTTCAATTTTCAACACACCTACAGATCCGTCCCCCATAACCCCAACCACATCTCACTCCACAGATTAACCTCTGCTACGGCACGTGTTGTGTTTGGTTTGAAACTGGTCTTCGACCAGTTGGGGAGGAAACACACTCCTGTGTGAAGAATGGGTCAGAGGCAGAGCTTTAGACCCACTGAAGAGACCAGGGTTATCTGAGGAAAACGACAGGTAGTCTACACTGACCACTGAAGAGACCAGGGTTGTCTGAGGAATACGACAGGTAGTCTACACTGACCACTGAAGAGGATTGGGACATTCCACCAATGTAGGTTTTACAGGTTTTTATTTATTTGTCGTGTTTTACTAACAGGTCCAATATTTATCTTTAGACGCATTACAGTTCAGTTCGTAATAGCTTTAACTATTTTATGTTTGTGTAGTAGGATAACACTGAGAGTAGAAGCTTCCAGAAACACACCTTGCTGGCAAACTATCACTTGTTCCTTTTACAGTACAGAATGTCACCTTATATTGGAGGGATTTTCAAACACATCTGTTTTACCATTTAGAAATGAAAGCACTTTATTTATCTGGTCCTCCCATATTAATATGTTTGTTTGTCATATTGTATTCACTTATACTGATTAAAGCAGTCAAAATAGGAATATTTTGTCTCGTACATTCACCGTCCCCAACAACTGAGAAGAGATGAACACCTCTGTAGACAGCAACTCTACTCTCCTCTCCACCTTCACTGGACAACTTCTGGTAACTCTTTATAATAACATCCAATAATAAACCATTTATAAGGTATTTCAATGTGTGAATAACTAGCTTACTAACATTTATAAATGTGTTAGTAATGGTGAGAAAACTGTTTGTAAATGTCTTCTATAAAGTGTTACCCACCTTCCTATCCAGTGTGTCGAGGATCTACTGTTCACTGTTGCTGACTCTATCAACCTCCTCCTGGGTCTCCCCACCAATGTCTACGTCCTGTGGCTGATAGTGACCGGAGCAGGAGGGACGATGGCTTCAGAGTTCTTCTCTCTCAACCTGACCTTGTCTGAGATCCTCTCCGGCCTGTCCAATCTTATGTTTATACTTCATAATCACATCCAAAATAATGGTGCTTTATGGAGCGTTGGGACATACTTCGCGGGTTTCAACCACTTTGGTCGTCCTCTGTTCCAGTGCTGTATCTGTGTGGAGCGCTACCTGGCGGTGGTCCACCCTGTAACCTTCCTGAAGTACAAACCCCTGAGGTACAGGGTGGGGTGTTGTGGTGTTGTTTGGCTGTTGGTTCTTGGTTCCTGCTTTGCAAATATGCTTGGTGATTACCAATCTGCATGGTGGAATTGCTTCTTTCTGAGTTTAATCCTATTTATGTTTTCAGTGATGTTGTTCAGCTGTCTGGCTGTTCTCAGAGCTCTGAAACGTCCCGGGCCGGGGGAAGGAGAGAGAGAGGGGGAAGGGATGAACAACATGAACCTCAGGGCCTTCAGGATCATTTCAATGATCATGGTGTCCATGGTTGTAATGTACCTCCCAATGGTTCTTCTCCTAGTCAGTTATTATTTTACAGAACCAGTGAAGTATTCTTTTGGTATGTCCATTTGTTTCTCTATCACAGTCGTCTCAGGGTTTGTTCAGCCCCTCCTCTACCTCCACAGGTCTGGGAAACTGCCCTGTATCACGGGACCCTAAGGCTGAGGTCCCACTGGGCACAGACATCAGTTCAATGACTAATTTACATTTACCTTTGATTGTCAACTAATTCAACGTGAAATCCACAACAATTTGAACCATTGGATTTACGGTGAAAAAAATACAAACATTCCCCAAATTCCTTTACGTTGATGATTTTTTTTGCAAATCCAATCAGTTTTCCACGTTGATTCAACGTCAACATATTGATTTTATTTGTTGAAGTTACATGGAAACAACATTGATTCAACCAGTTTGTGCCCAGTGGGGTGGCACTGGCCAGATATACCCTTTCCACACTACGAAGCCGAACCAATCCAAGCTGTACTGCACTGGCCCGGTTACGCATTCACCACAGTTTCTGGGAATGTACTGGAAAGGAAAACATCTGAGCCAGAACATTATGGTTCGGGTCAGCACGATAGTGTAAAAAGTGTATATCACTAAGTCCTAATTTCGACCAAGACAAGAGATTGAAGTAACAACAAACCCGGAACCAATGAGAATAGAATAGGGGTGGATAGATGTTGTGTGGGAATTAAAGGGTCAATCTGGGTTTTAAACAACAACAAAATGGGGTCCCCGCCACTTTTTTTGTGTGTGTGTGTGTGTGTGTGTGGGGGGGGGGGGTTAATGGTGGGGGGGGGGGGGGGGGGGGGGGGGTTAATGGTGGTATGACGGAGAAGTTCTTGCAGAGAGAAAATCTACAATTGTTAAATGTTAAGTTAAATTAATTGTAATATTGATTTCTGACTATGTTGCCATCTCCTAGCTGGTGCGAAACTTGAGAAATAAAAATCAGATTTGTTTAATAATCTACAATTGTTAAATGTTACGTTAATAATACTTTAAATTAATTGTAAAATTAGTTTCTGGCTGTTTTTCTGAGTGTTTTGCCATCTCCTAAACGTTGTGACACTTGAGAAATAATATTGTTCATTGATACGTTAAATAAAATAAATTGTAACATTAATGTCTGACTGTTTTGTCTGCATCTCTTTGCAATCTCTTGTTATTGTATCCAATGACTGTAATATGTGGTAGACTATAGTGATGCAGTATCTTACTGACCTTAGTAGAATGAGTTGACTGTAAGTCGCCCCCTTCAGCTCGCCCGGTCATGTGGCATAAAACAAAGGGGACAGTTTGATGAAAACCATTTAAATAAAGGTTAAAATCCAGGTCATGTGACATGATTAACCAAAACACAGGGCTCTACTCATGAGGCATTAAACGTCATATTCTTCTTGAATCAATGATTACAAAAGTCATAAAATGGATGTACCAATCCCAGATTGAACCTTTAGGTGAACGTTATTGATTATTGTTCTTGTTAGAAACTTAAACTTGAATCAGTTAAAGCTCGTTGTGTGTATTTGATGGTTCCCCTTGTGTTCATCATACTTTAATAAATGGTCCAATGACATCTGAACTGTGGAAACCCTTGTTGATCGTTCTCTGACTTTTGTAAATTAAATGTTGCCTAGTTACATGTAGCACCACCACCTTGTCCTTGATGGATAGAGTTCTGCTCCTGGTTCTCTAACAGACAGGAAGTAGCTCCTACTGCTATCTGTAGTGCTGAACTCTGCTTCATGAATATAGAACTATGTCCAGGCTGCACACCTGTGGGTTCATCATTCTGCAAACAAACGCAGCTCCTTATTGGAGTAGGGTGAAATTGCCCCTAGGCGCTGATCTTGGGTCAGTTTTGCATATTCTCCATCGATGGTTAAGGTTAGGATTGTTGGAGGGACTAGCTGATCCTAGATCTGTATATAGTGGAAACTTCACCCTCATTATACGGATCATTGACATACAAAAGTAGAGGATAAACTGTGCAGTGTGCACATAACCCATTCCCTTTGTCCTCAATTGAACCAGTAGAAATTAACCTCTGCTGTACAGGCTGTATATGAAGGAAAGAGTCAGAGACAGCCTTCTATACTGTATACGCCTGTATATGAAGGAAAGAGTCATGGACAGGCTTCTATACTTTATAGGTCTGTATATGAAGGAAAGAGTCAGAGACAGGCTTCTATACTTTATAGGTCTGTATATGAAGGAAAGAGTCAGAGTCAGGATTCTGTACTGTATAGGCCTGTATATGAAGGAAAGAGTCAGAGACAGGCTTCTATACTTTATAGGTCTGTATATGAAGGAAAGAGTCAGAGACAGGCTTCTATACTGTATAGGCCTGTATATGAAGGAAAGAGTCAGAGACAGGCTTCTATACTGTATAGGCTTGTATATGAAGGAAAGAGTCAGAGACAGGCTTCTATACTGTATAGGCCTGTATATGAAGGAAAGAGTCAGAGATACTGTATAGGCCTGTATATGTAGGAAAGAGTCAGAGACAGGCTTCTATACTGTATCGGCCTGTACAGTGCCTTCAGAAAGTATACACACCCCTTGACATTTTCCATATTTTGTTGTGATACAGCCTGAATTTAAAATGGATTACATGTTAATTTTTTTGTCACTGGGCTATACATAATACCCTATAATGTCAAAGTGGAATTACGTTTTACGTTTTTGTCCTGAATACAAACTGTTTTGTTTGGGGAAAATTCACCCCCCTTGGAAAGAATATGGCACCACAACAAACCTGCCAAGAGAGGGCCGGCCACCAAAACTGACGGACCAGGCAAGGAGGGCATTAATCAGAGTGGCAACAACGAGACCAAGGGTAACCCTGAAGGAGCTGCAAAGCTCCACAGCGGAGATTGGAGTATCTGTCCATAGGACCACTTTAAGCCGTACACGTCACAGAGCTGGGCTTTACGGAAGACTGGCCAGAAAAAAAACATTGCTTAATGAAAAAAATATGCAAACACGTTTGGTGTTGTGGGAGAGTCCCCAAACATATGGAAGAAGGTACTCTGGTCAGATGAGACTCAAATTGAGCTTTTTGGCCATCAAGAAAAACGCTATGTCTGGCACAAACCCAACACCTCTCATCACCCCTAGAACACCATCCCCACAGTGAAGCATGGTGGTGGCAGCATCATGCTGTGGGATGTTTTTCATCGGCAGGGACTGGGAAACTGGTCAGAATTGAAGGAATGATGGATGGCGCTAAATACAGGGAAATTCTTGAGGGAAACCTGTTTCAGTCTTCCAGAGATTTGAGACTGGGACGAAGGTTCACCTTCCAGCAGGACAATGACCCTAAGCATACTTCTAAAGCAACACTCGAGTGGTTTAAGGGGAAACATTTAAATGTCTTGGAATGGCCTAGTCAAAGCCCAGACCTCAATCCAATTGAGAATCTGTGGTATGACTTAAAGATTGCTGTACACCAGCGGAACCCATCCAACTTGAAGGAGCTGGAGCAGTTTTGCCTTGAAGAATGGGCAAAAATCCCAGTGGCTAGATGTGCCAAGCTTATAGAGACATACCCCTAGAGACTTGCAGCTGTAATTGCTGCAAAAGGTGTCTCTACAAAGTATTGACTTTGTGGGGGGTGAATAGTTATGCACGCTCAAGTTGTCAGTTTTTTTGTCTTATTTCTTGTTTGTTTCACAATAAAAAAATATTTTATATCTTCAAAGTGGTAGGCATGTTGTGTAAATCAAATGATACAAACCCCCCAAAAATCCATTATAATTCCAGGTTGTAAGGCAACAAAATAGGAAAAATTGGGTGAATACTTTCGCAAGCCACTGTACGTGTCCAAAACAACTAAAATATTTCCTGAGCTCTCTTATAGCTTATTTCTTATGATTCATTTTTTGACTGTCTTTTTTGCCATTTATGAATGTGTTATTCATTGCGTTTCTATGGGCTTTAGCAGTAAAGGCCAAATTCAATATTCTATAAAATCTTTTTTTTACCTATAAGTGTTCAAAATCAAATAGCTAAAATATCCATGGTATGACCATGTTAAACAAATTCCATTGGTTAGCAGAGATGACTACAATGAAGAAACAAACGGACATACCAAAAGAATACTTCACTGGTTCTATATCGTGGAGCTCCGCCCCATAGGGGAGCTCTGCTCCTAGTGGTTTACCCTCTGCCCTAAGGCAGCAGCAGCCTGAGACAAAATTATGCACACACCTACAGCCAATAGGAGTACAGGGGGGGGGGGGGGTTAATGGTGGTATGACGGAGAAGTTCTTGCAGAGAGAAAATCTACAATTGTTAAATGTTAAGTTAAATTAATTGTAATATTGATTTCTGACTATGTTGCCATCTCCTAGCTGGTGCGAAACTTGAGAAATAAAAATCAGATTTGTTTAATAATCTACAATTGTTAAATGTTACGTTAATAATACTTTAAATTAATTGTAAAATTAGTTTCTGGCTGTTTTTCTGAGTGTTTTGCCATCTCCTAAACGTTGTGACACTTGAGAAATAATATTGTTCATTGATACGTTAAATAAAATAAATTGTAACATTAATGTCTGACTGTTTTGTCTGCATCTCTTTGCAATCTCTTGTTATTGTATCCAATGACTGTAATATGTGGTAGACTATAGTGATGCAGTATCTTACTGACCTTAGTAGAATGAGTTGACTGTAAGTCGCCCCCTTCAGCTCGCCCGGTCATGTGGCATAAAACAAAGGGGACAGTTTGATGAAAACCATTTAAATAAAGGTTAAAATCCAGGTCATGTGACATGATTAACCAAAACACAGGGCTCTACTCATGAGGCATTAAACGTCATATTCTTCTTGAATCAATGATTACAAAAGTCATAAAATGGATGTACCAATCCCAGATTGAACCTTTAGGTGAACGTTATTGATTATTGTTCTTGTTAGAAACTTAAACTTGAATCAGTTAAAGCTCGTTGTGTGTATTTGATGGTTCCCCTTGTGTTCATCATACTTTAATAAATGGTCCAATGACATCTGAACTGTGGAAACCCTTGTTGATCGTTCTCTGACTTTTGTAAATTAAATGTTGCCTAGTTACATGTAGCACCACCACCTTGTCCTTGATGGATAGAGTTCTGCTCCTGGTTCTCTAACAGACAGGAAGTAGCTCCTACTGCTATCTGTAGTGCTGAACTCTGCTTCATGAATATAGAACTATGTCCAGGCTGCACACCTGTGGGTTCATCATTCTGCAAACAAACGCAGCTCCTTATTGGAGTAGGGTGAAATTGCCCCTAGGCGCTGATCTTGGGTCAGTTTTGCATATTCTCCATCGATGGTTAAGGTTAGGATTGTTGGAGGGACTAGCTGATCCTAGATCTGTATATAGTGGAAACTTCACCCTCATTATACGGATCATTGACATACAAAAGTAGAGGATAAACTGTGCAGTGTGCACATAACCCATTCCCTTTGTCCTCAATTGAACCAGTAGAAATTAACCTCTGCTGTACAGGCTGTATATGAAGGAAAGAGTCAGAGACAGCCTTCTATACTGTATACGCCTGTATATGAAGGAAAGAGTCATGGACAGGCTTCTATACTTTATAGGTCTGTATATGAAGGAAAGAGTCAGAGACAGGCTTCTATACTTTATAGGTCTGTATATGAAGGAAAGAGTCAGAGTCAGGATTCTGTACTGTATAGGCCTGTATATGAAGGAAAGAGTCAGAGACAGGCTTCTATACTTTATAGGTCTGTATATGAAGGAAAGAGTCAGAGACAGGCTTCTATACTGTATAGGCCTGTATATGAAGGAAAGAGTCAGAGACAGGCTTCTATACTGTATAGGCTTGTATATGAAGGAAAGAGTCAGAGACAGGCTTCTATACTGTATAGGCCTGTATATGAAGGAAAGAGTCAGAGATACTGTATAGGCCTGTATATGTAGGAAAGAGTCAGAGACAGGCTTCTATACTGTATCGGCCTGTACAGTGCCTTCAGAAAGTATACACACCCCTTGACATTTTCCATATTTTGTTGTGATACAGCCTGAATTTAAAATGGATTACATGTTAATTTTTTTGTCACTGGGCTATACATAATACCCTATAATGTCAAAGTGGAATTACGTTTTACGTTTTTGTCCTGAATACAAACTGTTTTGTTTGGGGAAAATTCACCCCCCTTGGAAAGAATATGGCACCACAACAAACCTGCCAAGAGAGGGCCGGCCACCAAAACTGACGGACCAGGCAAGGAGGGCATTAATCAGAGTGGCAACAACGAGACCAAGGGTAACCCTGAAGGAGCTGCAAAGCTCCACAGCGGAGATTGGAGTATCTGTCCATAGGACCACTTTAAGCCGTACACGTCACAGAGCTGGGCTTTACGGAAGACTGGCCAGAAAAAAAACATTGCTTAATGAAAAAAATATGCAAACACGTTTGGTGTTGTGGGAGAGTCCCCAAACATATGGAAGAAGGTACTCTGGTCAGATGAGACTCAAATTGAGCTTTTTGGCCATCAAGAAAAACGCTATGTCTGGCACAAACCCAACACCTCTCATCACCCCTAGAACACCATCCCCACAGTGAAGCATGGTGGTGGCAGCATCATGCTGTGGGATGTTTTTCATCGGCAGGGACTGGGAAACTGGTCAGAATTGAAGGAATGATGGATGGCGCTAAATACAGGGAAATTCTTGAGGGAAACCTGTTTCAGTCTTCCAGAGATTTGAGACTGGGACGAAGGTTCACCTTCCAGCAGGACAATGACCCTAAGCATACTTCTAAAGCAACACTCGAGTGGTTTAAGGGGAAACATTTAAATGTCTTGGAATGGCCTAGTCAAAGCCCAGACCTCAATCCAATTGAGAATCTGTGGTATGACTTAAAGATTGCTGTACACCAGCGGAACCCATCCAACTTGAAGGAGCTGGAGCAGTTTTGCCTTGAAGAATGGGCAAAAATCCCAGTGGCTAGATGTGCCAAGCTTATAGAGACATACCCCTAGAGACTTGCAGCTGTAATTGCTGCAAAAGGTGTCTCTACAAAGTATTGACTTTGTGGGGGGTGAATAGTTATGCACGCTCAAGTTGTCAGTTTTTTTGTCTTATTTCTTGTTTGTTTCACAATAAAAAAATATTTTATATCTTCAAAGTGGTAGGCATGTTGTGTAAATCAAATGATACAAACCCCCCAAAAATCCATTATAATTCCAGGTTGTAAGGCAACAAAATAGGAAAAATTGGGTGAATACTTTCGCAAGCCACTGTACGTGTCCAAAACAACTAAAATATTTCCTGAGCTCTCTTATAGCTTATTTCTTATGATTCATTTTTTGACTGTCTTTTTTGCCATTTATGAATGTGTTATTCATTGCGTTTCTATGGGCTTTAGCAGTAAAGGCCAAATTCAATATTCTATAAAATCTTTTTTTTACCTATAAGTGTTCAAAATCAAATAGCTAAAATATCCATGGTATGACCATGTTAAACAAATTCCATTGGTTAGCAGAGATGACTACAATGAAGAAACAAACGGACATACCAAAAGAATACTTCACTGGTTCTATATCGTGGAGCTCCGCCCCATAGGGGAGCTCTGCTCCTAGTGGTTTACCCTCTGCCCTAAGGCAGCAGCAGCCTGAGACAAAATTATGCACACACCTACAGCCAATAGGAGTACAGGTGTCCCTATAAGAGGGGATGCCTCCCCTCAATCAGCCTCCCTTTATCTTTAGCGACTGGACTAGACTGAAGAAGCCAAGAAGAGACGAAGAGAAGACTCAGGACGAAGAAAACGCCGTCGATTTTCCAGATCATCGACGTCGTCCTACAATGAGCACACCAAGCTTATCCATAGGGTAAGTATTTAACAAAAGCTCTTTTCAGAGCTCAATGTCGCTGTTCCCCTTGGCGGCTGTCGACCCCCCCGACATATGTTTCGTGGGTTGAGGGACACAGCACGCCAGGGACAGCTTCATTAATCCCCCACTATGCGCCAGCTGCGCTCTCCTTTTTGAAGGAGTGGAAGCAGCGTTGGGCATTTTTAGGGAGGATATTCCTCTTGAGGATGTGCTATCAGTGTTAGTCTCAGCTTCTGAGGCATCATCTGAAGGCGCTGACTCAGGAGATGACAGGGCTATTGGGGAAGAAATGAATATTCTATTGGAACAATTCATTACAGATGTTTAACACCCCTTTTCCTTCGGGAAATTGTGAGGTCATTACATCCCTGGATGATGACGCCACAGCCTCTCTGTGCCTGAATTTTCAGGTCTCATTGAGTGGGCTGCTAAACAGCGGGAGATTAAGCTGCCCCCCATTCCCTCCAACCCGGAAGTGGATATGAGGAAGGGCGGCCGTTACTCTCGCTACAGCTTGGCGTCAGACGGCGGCCTCCAGCAGCAAGGGAGCGGGCCTCGCCCCCCCCTGCAGCGCCAGAGGTGCCGGCGAGAGAGGTCATTAAAGCGTCATCCTGGCATCACCCGAAGGGCGGCCAGAAGAGACGCCGTTTATGACAGGCGAGGGGGAGAGAACGGAAGACGGCGCAGCGCCTGCTGTGACCGAGCCCACTGTCCCCCCCCACTCTACCGTTGAGTGTATGGAGGAGAATGTTTTTTGTTGATGTGTGTAATAAAGAGTTGGCTCTACTTGACACTGTCAAAAAATAGCCCCTTTTCCATAATACATCCGAGAGCGTTCGACCTTTCTCGCTCTCCATCTTACCACTATGAGTGCAGCTCAGCCCACCATGGTGCGTTGCTGAATGCACACATAAGGCAGGTATATAAAAGGTATTAAGTGTACCTTATAAAGACCTCACTTTACAGACTCCTAGGAGTGCTGTAGTGAGTGTCTCACATAGCAGACTGCAGTCTCAGCCAGATAATGGCATGATGACGCGACCGCTATTCGGGACGGCGCTCTGTCTCAGGCTAACGCCTCAGTCAGTGCAGTTCAGACCCGTGCTGCGTTCACGGAGGGCCTGATTACTACGGTTACGGGCGTAACCAACGTATCGGCGCCCCCGTTTCTCTCAGAACGCGCTGATAATAACCACATTGGGGATGGCGCACTATCACAGACTAAGGTCTCTGTTAGTACGACCCAGACCCATGCTGCGTTCAAGAAGGGCCCGATTACCACGGTCACGAAGGTGCCCAGTGTATCGGCGCCCCCACCTTTTTCTGAACGCGCCCAGGCTCACCACACTGAGTGTAGTTCAGCCCACCAGAGGTGCAGAGCTGAACGCACACAGGAGGTGAAAGGAGGAATAATACCTAGACGCCGTCTTGGTTTATCTCAAAGAGACCTCACATTACAGACTCCAAGGAGTACTGTAGTGAGTGCCTCTCATAGCAGGCTGCAGTCTCAGTCAGGAGACATGATGACGCAGCCGCTAGTTGGGGATGGCGCACTATCGCAGACTAAGGTCTCGGTTAGTGCGATTCAGACCCATGCTGCGTTCACGGAGGGCCCGATTACCACGGTCACGAAGGTGCCCAGTGTATCGGCGCCCCCACTTCCCTTTGAACGCGCTAATACTCACCACACTGAGCGTGACTCAACCCACCAGGGGTGCAGAGTTGAACACACACTGAAGGTGAAAGTTAAGAAGGTATCAAGGCGCCGCCTTGTTTTACCTCATAGAGACCTCATACTACAGACTTCTAGGAGTACTGTAGTGAAGGGCTCTGATAGCGAATTGCAGTCACCTAAGATGACGCAATCGCTTGCTGGCGATGGTGCCCTGCCGCAGGCTGTGGCCTCGGTCAGCGCAATTCAGACCCGCGATGCATTCAAGGAGGGCAGGAATACGACGGTTACGGGTTTAACCGATGTCCCTACTCCTCTTTCTTTCTCAGAACGCATTTCCTCTCCCTTTCACGGGAGGCCCACCTTGGGCTGTTCCACCACTTCAATGTTGGGGAACAGTGGCGGTAAGGGCCATAGAGGAATACAGGTCCTTCCTACTGGATGCACCACAGCTTCGCGCCCAGCCACTTTCTTTGCATTGCTGGCAGTGGCGAAGAAGCTGCACCCTCTCACGCTGGCTAGAACAGACGTTGCAGAAGGGTTATGCTCTCCAATTCCACCGGACCCCACCCCCGTTCAGGGGAGTGGTGGAGACGGTGATGAAAACGCCAGACAAAGTGGCCGCTCTGATGACAGAGATTACGGAACTTTGGCGAAGGAGGCAGTGACAGTAGTTCCCCGGGAGCAAAGGAACAAAGGGCTATATTCGCCTTATTTCCTAGTGCCCAAAAAGACGGGGGGAGTGAGGCCGATTTTGGATTTACGCATTCTCAACGAGAGCATAACCAAACGGCCCTTCCGAATGCTAACGACAAAACGTCTGCTGGAATGTGTCCAGAGAGGGGACTTTTGTATGAGCATAGACCTAAAGGACGCGTACTTTCATGTGCCGGTTCAGCCGCGTCACAGGAAGTTTCTGCGGTTCGCCTTTCAAGGGGTGGCATACGAATACATGAGGATGCCATTTGGGTACGCCCTGGCACCTCGCACATTTTCCAAGTGTGTGGAGGCGGCATTGGAACCGTTGCGTCGTCAGGGAATACGGCTACTAGCCTACCTGGAGGACCTACTGGTTCTCGCCCCGTCAGCAGAGCTGGCGATCACTCACACAACACAGACAGTGATGCATCTCACAAGTCTGGGGTTTGCTGTGAATTGGAAAAAGAGCGCGCCTGGCCCACTCATCAGATTGTCTACCTGGGGATACAGCTAGACACTGTGAGGATGAGGGCTCGAATTTCGGACCCCCGAAGGGTAGCCTTGTTGCTAGCCCTAAGGAAGTGTCGTCCGAATCACACGGTGACGGCGCTGTCGATCATGTCACTTTTGGGTCTCATGTCGTCAGCCCACTCTGTGGTTCCGCTGGGACTCCTGCACATGCGCAGGACGCAGCGATGGTTCGCCCAACTAAGACTAGACCCATTGCATCAACGTCATCGGTTGGTGGTGGTTCCCCTCTCGCTCAGTGCAGACCTAAACTATTGGAGAAACTCGCGCGTTCTCACGCACGGAGTCCCGATAGGAAAGGTGTCCTCTCACATCCCAGTATTCACAGATGCGTCCCTGACGGGATGGGGAGGGACATGTCAGACATAAGCGATAGGAGGTGTGTGGCCTCAATCAGGTCGTCACATCAACCTCCTGGAGTTGGAAACGGTTCGACTGGTTCTGACCCACTTCGCGTCTACCCTTCGGGGTCGCGATGTGCTGGTCTGGTCAGACAACCGGACCACAGTAGCCCACATAAATCGCCAGGGAGGAGTCAGGTCTCCTGCTCTCCATCGGGCGGCAGAGGAATTGTGGCTGTGGGCTCACAAGCACCTTCGCTCATTGAGAGCAGCACACATTCCGGGCTACTTGAACGTAGGAGCAGACCTCATGTCAAGAGGGGGTCCTCGAGACGACGAGTGGTGTCTGCATCCAGACATTGTTCTCCAGATTTGGGAACAATTCGGGAGAGCCGAGGTGGACCTATTCGCGTCACGCGTGAACGCGCAATGTCCTCTGTGGTTCTCTCTGAGAGAACAGGACGAACCGCCACTGGGAAGGGACGCCTTTGCGCACCAACCGTGGCCGAGAGTTCTCCTGTATGCATTCCCTCCGCTGTCCTGCATTCTCCCACTGCTAGCCAGGGTGAGGTCAGGGGAGCTGTCAGTGATACTGATAGCGCCCGATCGCCCGGGGGCTCCGTGGTTTGCGGAGATGAGTCAGATGTTGATTGCGCCACCTTGGCCAATTCCACATCGACAGGACGCGTTGTCTCAGGCGGCTGGCACGATAGGGAAATTGCCCATAATCGGCCAACCACTGAAGGCCTGGCTGCTGAGAGGGACAGGCTAGAGCGCCGTGGGTTATCTGATGCAGTGATCAGGACCATACAGGGTTCACGTGCCAGTTCCACTTCTAAGATGTATGCCAGTAGATGGAACGTGTTTTCACGATGGGGTGTCACACAAGGTGTGGACCCCATGAGCTGTCAGGTGGAGAGTATTCTCTCTTTTCTACAGCTCATGTTTGATAAGAAAAAATCGCCTGCCACGATTAGAGTGTTTGCAGCAGCGATTTCAGCTTGTCATGAGGGTTTTGGCAAAGACAATGTCTTTAGCCACCCTCTAGTGAAACGCTTCCTATTAGGAACGCGGCGACTTAGGCCAACACCTAGAGTCACGCTTCCTCAGTGGGATTTGGCTTTGGTACTCGAAGCGCTATGTAAGTCGCCGTTCGAGCCATTGAATCAAATACCCCTCAAGATGCTGTCTATAAAGACAGCACTGTTTCTCGCTTTGACTACAGCTAAGCGGGTCAGTGATTTGTGTGCTCTTTCGACGAGACCTGACTGCCTGGCCATCAATGGTGACCTGAGCAGAGCAGTGTTACGTCCTAACCCGGCATTTGTGCCAAAGGTTATTAAGAGTTCATATAGGTCACAGACCGTGGAGCTGTGGGCTTTTTCTCGTCCTCCTCATAGAGAGAGGAGTGAGGAAAAGCTCCATCGCCTGTGCCCGGTACGCGCTTTGGCGTGTTACGTCGAGCGCACAGCAGCGATTAGGTAATCGCCTCAGTTGTTTGTGTGTCACGGTGCGGCTGCACTAGGTAGACCACTTTCAAAACAGAGGTTGTCTCACTGGCTTTGTGAAGGCATTGAGACAGCTTATGAGGTAGCAGGGCGGCAATTGCCTCAGGGTATCAGAGCTCACTCCACTCGTGGAGTAGCGGCTTCTACTGCCCTTTTCAGAGGAACAGGAGTAGAGGATATCTGTAGAGCAGCATCCTGGTCGACGCCGTCTCCATTTATCCGTTTCTATCTCTTAGATATGTCTTCTAATTCTCTGGCTCGATCTGTACTCAGCGTGGCTGAAGGGAGATTTTGAGCAAGAAAGAGAGGAGAAGCAGGACTGTGGACACAGGTTTCCATCAGGTCCGCTTTGGTTAGGAAGACGTGTTTTTGACAGATGTGTTTTCTAACTCTTTGGCTCGGTCTGTACTCAGCATAGCTGAAGGGAGATCTTGAGCTAGGAAGAGAGGGAAAAGCAGGACTATGGACAGGGTTTCCATCAGGTCCGCTTTGGATAAGAAAACATATTTTGTGGCATGAATCCTGACTGACAGGGTCAGTACAGTAGAGGCATGCGTTGATTAACAGAATGTGAGGTCATCTATCTGCTTGTTCAGTTAGTATGACTCATGTTTTTGTTCCTGCCCACTAATCTCTGGGATTCCATTGAGTGAGTGAGGCGGTCTACCGCGTTCACAATGTAGAGTGACACTTGATGTCATTCCATTAGTGGTCGGTAGTGTTTTCACAGGATATTGAGGCACATATATCTGCTAGTACAGATTAGTATGGCTTCTATTCTGGTGATCTGCCCACTAGTCATTGGCATTGCCATTGGACTAGGTGGGGCGGGTCTTTTAACCGATGACGCGGTATATTGTGACGCCCGTAGGGGTTTTTAGTTGCAGTACTGCGGGACTCGGTTGCAGCCATTGCTGGGCCTGACTTTCTCGTTTCGATGGGAAGTGTTAGGCTCGGCAGGGAGTACATTTTGGAGCGCTACGCTCCGCCTTAAACCACTAGGAGCAGAGCTCCCCTATGGGGCGGAGCTCCACGATATAGAACGATTATTTACCGGAGTGTAACTCCAGTTCTATGAGTGGAGCGGAGCCCCATAGGACTTAAGGCCCTGCCGACCCTCTCTAGTCTCGCTGAAGAAAAATATCTCGGGAGGCTGATTGAGGGGAGGCATCCCCTCTTATAGGGACACCTGTACTCCTATTGGCTGAAAGGTGTGTGCATAATTTTGTCTCAGGCTGCTGCTGCCTTAGGGCAGAGGGTAAACCACTAGGAGCAGAGCTCCCCTATGGGGCTCCGCTCCACTCATAGAACTGGAGTTACACTCCGGTAACTAATCGTTCTATAAAATAATAACTGACTAGGAGAAGAAACAGTGGGAGGTACATTACAACCATGGACACCATGATCATTGAAATGATCCTGAAGGCCCTCAGCTTCATGTTGTTCATCCCTTCCCCCTCTCTCTCTCCTTCCCCTGGCCCGGGACGTTTCAGAGCCCAGAGAACAGCCAGGCAGCAGAACAACATTACAGAAAACATAACCATGTATAAAATCAAAGTAAAGCACTTCCAAGCAAAGTGGGTTTCAACAAGCATTAATTTGAACCTCTATTTTCTACAAACATTTCAACTATTAAAGGATTAAATACTGAGATTATTGACCTTGGTGGTCGGAGCGGTCTTCCATCTCGTAAAGTAGCAGTGGCAGTGACAGTGTCTAAAGTTGGTCTGTCTGAATTATGCAAATGAGCTTGGGTAGGTAAAGTTAGCGGTCAATGTTCCTTCCTTGGTTATATGTGGGTTTCATCCCAAATGGCACCCTATTCCCTATATAGTGCACTACTTTAGACCAGGACCCTATTGGTGCCATTTGGGAGGCAGCCTCATTATGCATGTCTGAATTTGCATGATCAGATACATTGGTTTTTGGGGAGTTGTGATTCAGAAACATGATATAACTAGACAGAGATGTGAGGGGTTATGTGAAGGCACATTGTTGAATACAGTTTAAACACAACTCAACAGGAGAACGGACCAGTTCACCTATCCAGGTTTGACAGTTCTGAGATGTACATTTCTTGAAGATAGTGTATAAATATATATTTAGTATTTAGTATTCATTAGGATCTCCATTAGTAGATATAAATATATAAGATACAGTATATTTATATATTCTTCTGTAGGCCAATATAGATTAATGTAGTTTTGTTCATTTCAGACTTTTCTAAAAAAGTATAATGACAAATGAATGATGTGTGTTACTTGAGTTTCTTACATTTTTGTTGAGTTACTTACATTTGTGTTGAGTTACTTACATTTGTGTTGAGTTACTTACATTTGTGTATATCCATTTGTGTCAAAATAAGAATCAACACAGTGTTGTATAGACTATGGGGTAATGACAAAGACATTCAACAGAAAGGAAAGCTTCTTTGCAGTAAATGCAGTTTCAAGACTCATTTCATATCAACGACTATAAAAGTACAGCATGTTGATTAGTCAATTTATTATAACCACATTATAACATTTATTATGGTATTACTCCAAGACAAAAAGCCCTTGTGTTTTTCATGATTTCTGCAGACATCACTAAGACATTGGATTATACAAATTCAACCTGGCGAAGCAAAAGCATTTTGCTACACCCGCTATAACATCTGCTAAACACGTGTATGAGACAAATAACGTTTGATTTGATTTGATACACCTAAGAGCCAACTCAATAAAATGAGGAATACCACTCAGTGGAACGACTCTTCTCTCACCACCTCATCTGTAGCTGGGTAACCGACCACGCCCCAATTGTATTCCCCTCAGACTTAGAGCCTTATTTCTCTGCAATACAAACATTCAACCTCTTCCTGGGTCACCTCACCAATGTCTACGTCCTGTGACTGATAGTGACCGGAGCGGGAGGGACAGTGACCACAGAGTTCTTCTCTCTCAACCTGACCGTGTCTGAGATCCTCTACTGTCTATCAAATGGTTTAGCCTTGATCCAGCAGTACATATTTGCTAACGACGTTATCTGAGCAGAGAGAAGAATGTGTAACTGTATAACTACTGTCCTGTAATTCTACACATCTGAGTGAGAGTGACTAACAAAATCAAATCATATCAAATAAAATAAAATGTTATTGGCCACATGCGCCGAATACAACAGGTGCAGACATTACAGTGAAATGCTTACTTACAGCCCTTAACCAACAGTGCATTTATTTTTAATAAAAAAGTAAAATAAAACAACAACAAAAAAGTGTTGAGAAAGAAAGAGCAGAAGTAAAATAAAATAACAGTAGGGAGGCTATATATACAGGGGGGTACCGGTGCAGAGTCAATGTGCGGGGGCACCGGCTAGTTGAGGTAGTTGAAGTAATATGTACATGTGGGTAGAGTTAAAGTGACTATGCATAAATAATTAACAGAGTAGCAGCAGCGTAAAAAGATGGGGTGGGGGGGCAGTGCAAATAGTCCGGGTAGCCATGATTAGCTGTTCAGGAGTCTTATGGCTTGGGGGTAGAAGCTGTTGAGAAGTCTTTTGGACCTAGACTTGGCACTCCGGTACCGCTTGCCGTGCGGTAGCAGAGAGAACAGTCTATGACTAGGGTGGCTGGAGTTTTTGACAATTTTGAGGGCCTTCCTCTGACACCGCCTGGTATAGAGGTCCTGGATGGCAGGAAGCTTGGCCCCAGTGATGTACTGGGCCATACGCACTACCCTCTGTAGTGCCTTGCGGTCGGAGGCCAAGCAGTTGCCATATTCTAGGCGGTGATGCAACCAGTCAGGATGCTCTCGATGGTGCAGCTGTAGAATTTTTTGAGGATCTGAGGACCCATGCCGAATCTTTTCAGTCTCCTGAGGGGGAATAGGCTTTGTCGTGCCCTCTTCACGACTGTCTTGGTGTGTTTGGACCATGATAGTTTGTTGGTGATGTGGACAACAAGGAACTTGAAGCTCTCAACCTGTTCCACTACAGCCCTGTCGATGAGAATGGGGGCGTGCTCAGTCCTCTTTTTTTTCCTGTAGTCCACAATCATCTCATTTGTCTTGGTCACGTTGAGGGAGAGGTTGTTATTCTGGCACCACACGGCCAGGTCTCTGACCTCCTCCCTATAGGCTGTCTCATCGTTGTCGGTGATCAGGCCTACCACTGTTGTGTTGTCAGCAAACTTAATGATGGTGTTGGAGTCGTGCCTGGCCATGCAGTCATAGGTGAACAGGGAGTACAGGAGGGGACTGAGCACGCACCCCTGAGGGGCCCCCGTGTTGAGGATCAGTGTGGCAGATGTGTTGTTACCTACCCTTACCACCTGGGGGCGGCCCGTCAGGAAGTCCAGGATCCAGTTGCAGAGGGAGGTGTTTAGTCCCAGGATCCTTAGCTTAGTGATGAGCTTTGAGGGCACTATGGTGTTGAATGCTGAGCTGTAGTCAATGAATAGCATTCTCACGTAGGTGTACCTCTTGTCCAGGTGGGAAAGGGCAGTGTGGAGTGCAATAGAGATTGCATCATCTGTGGATCTGTTGGGGCGGTATGCAAATTGGAGTGGGTCTAGGGTTTCTGGGATAATGGTGTTGATGTGAGCCATGACCAGCCTTTCAAAGCACTTCATGGCTACAGACGTCAGTGCTACGGGTCGGTAGTCATTTAGGCAGGTTATCTTAGTGTCCTTGGGCACGGGGACTGGTGGTCTGCTTGAAACATGTTGGTATTACAGACTCAGTCAGGGACATGTTGAAAATGTCAGTGAAGACACTTGCCAGTTGGTCAGCACATGCTCGGAGTACACGTCCTGGTAATCCGTCTGGCCCTGCGGCCTTGTGAATGTTGACCTGCTTAAAAGTCTTACTCACATCGGCTACGGAGAGCGTGATCACATAGTCATCCGGAACAGCTGGTGCTCTCATGCATGCTTCAGTGTTGCTTGCCTCGAAGCGAGCATAGAAGTGGTTTAGCTCGTCTGGTAGGCTTGTGTCACTGGGAAGTGCACGGCTGTGCTTCCCTTTGTAGTCTGTAATAGTTTTCAAGCCCTGCCACATCCGATGAGCGTCAGAGCCGGTGTAGTACGATTCAATCTTAGTCCTGTATTGACTCTTTGCCTGTTTGATGGTTCGTCGGAGGGCACAGCGGGATTTCTTATAAGCGTCCGGGTTAGAGTCCCGCTCCTTGAAAGCGGCAGCTCTACCCTTTAGCTCAGTGCGGATGTTTTCCTGTAATCCATGGCTTCTGGTTGGGGTATGTACGTACGGTCACTGTGGGGACGACATCATCGATACACTTATTGATGAAGCCAGTGACTGATGTGGTGTACTCCTCAATGCTATCTGAAGAATCCTGGAACATGTTCCAGTCTGTGCTAGCAAAACAGTCCTGTAGCTTAGCATCAGCGTCATCTGACCACTTTTCTATTAACCGAGTCACTGGTGCTTCCTGCTTTAGTTTTTGCTTATAAGCAGGAATCAGGAGGATAGAGTTATGGTCAGATTTGCCAAATGGAGGGCGAGGGAGAGCTTTGTATGCGTCTCTGTGTGTGGAGTAAAGGTGGTCTAGAGTTTTTTTTCCTCTGGTTGCACATTTAACATGCTGGTAGAAATTAGGTAGAACAGATTTAAGTTTCCCTGCATTAAATTCCCCGGGCCACTAGGAGCGCTGCCTCTGGATGAGCGTTTTCCTGTTGACTTATGGCCTTATACAGCTCATTCAGTGCAATCTTAATGCCAGCATTGGTTTGTGGTGGTAAATAGACAGCTATGAAAAATATAGATGAAAACTCTCTTGGTAAATAGTGTGGTCTACAGCTTATCATAAGATACTCTACCTCAGGCGAGCAAAACCTCGAGACTTCCTTAGTATTTGATTTTGTGCACCAGCTGTTGTTTACAAATATACACAGACCGCCACCCCTTGTCTTACCGGAGTCAGCCGTTCTATCCTGCCGATGTAGCGTATATCCCGCTAGCTGTATGTTATCCATGTCGTCGTTCAGCCACGACTCGGTGAAACATAAGATATTACAGTTTTTAATGTCCCAGCAGTACATATTTGCTAACGACGTTATCTTGCACGCATGTCGATTTTTCGAAGGGTTCGTCACAACTGGTTGCCGCTCCCTTTTCCAATGCTTGGGTCCTGCTTGGCTGCCATGTTTATGACCTTTATAACCTTGGTCTATTATTTCTACTTGGTGCTATTTCTGGTTGTGTTCTTTGTGAATCTGTTGTGCTGCCTGACGGACCTCTGGGCTCTGAAACGCCACAGACCAGGGGACAATGAGGGAGAGAGACGGGACAAACCCAACAATGAAGGCTTTCAGGTCATAACATCCTCATCTACATGGTGATAGATCGTCTCCCATTGATCGTCATCATCCTCAGTAAAGACTTAGAAGTCAGGCAGTTTTTTCAGTCCGCTTACGTTTTCATCTGCCTCACTGTTGTCACAGGGATTGTTCAGCCCCTCCTCTACCTCCACAGGGCTGGGAAACTGTCCTGTATCAGCCCCTCCTCTACCTCCACAGGGCTGGGAAACTGTCCTGTATCAGCCCCTCCTCTACCTCCACAGGGCTGGGAAACTTCCCTGTACCAGCCCCTCCTCTACCTCAACAGGGCTGGGAAACTGTCCTGTATCAGCCCCTCCTCTACCTCCACAGGGCTGGGAAACTTCCCTGTACCAGCCCCTCCTCTACCTCAACAGGGCTAGGAAACTGTCCTGTATCAGCCCCTCCTCTACCTCCACAGGGCTGGGAAACTGCCCTGTACCAGCCCCTCCTCTACCTCCACAGGGCTGGGAAACTGCCCTGTATCAGGGGGTCCTGAGGAAGAGTAGGGGCTGATATACAGTACCAGTCAAAAGTTTGGACACACCTACTCATTCATGGGGTCTTTTTTCTTTATTTTTTACAATTTTTTACATTGTAGAATAATAGTGAAGACATCAAAACTATGAAATAATACACATGGAATCATGTAGTAACCAAAAAAGTCCATATTATTGCAAGAACAGCTCAAATAAGTAAAGAGAAACGACAGTCCATCATTACTTTAAGACATGAAGGTCAGTCAATACGGAACATTTCAAGAACTTTGAAAGTTTCATCAAGTGCAGTCGCAAAAACCATCAAGCGCTATGATGAAACTGGCTCTCATGAGGACCGCCACAGAAATGGAAGATCCAGAGTTACCTCTGCTGCGGAGGATAAGTTCATTAGAGTTACCAGCCTCAGAAATTGCAGCCCACATTAATGCTTCACAGAGTTCAAGCAACAGAAACATCTCAACATCAACTGTCCAGAGGAGACTGTGTGAATCAGGCCTTCATGGTTGAATTGTTGCAAAGAAACCACTACTAAAGGACACCAATAAGAAGAAGAGACTTGCTTGGGCCAAGAAACACAAGCAATGGACATTAGACCGGTGGAAATGTGTCCTTTGGTCTGGAGTCCAAATTGGAGATTTTTGATTCCAACCGCCATGTCTTTGTGAGACGCGGTGTGGGTGAACGGATGATCTCCGCATGTGTATTTCCCACTGTAAAGCATGGAGGAGGAGGTGTTATGGTGTGGGGGTGCTTTGCTGGTGACACTGTCTGTGATTTGTTTAGAATTCAAGGCACACTTAGCCATAATGTCTACCACAGTATTCTGCAGGGATACGCCATCACATCTGATTTGGGCTTAGTGGGACTATCATTTGTTTTTCAACAGGACAATGACCCAACACACCACCAGGCTGTGTAAGGGCTATTTTACAGTAGGTGTGTCCAAACTTTTGACTGGTACTGTATATTGTGAGGCCAGTGCTGGCTCTTCCTCAGGACCCCCTGATACAGGACAGTTTCCCAGCCCTGTGGAGGTAGAGGAGGGGCTGGTACAGGACAGTTTCCCAGCCCTGTGGAGGTAGAGGAGGGGCTGGTACAGGGCAGTTTCCCAGCCCTGTGGAGGTAGAGGAGGGGCTGATATAGGGCAGTTTCCCAGCCCTGTGGAGGTAGAGGAGGGGCTGATACAGGACAGTTTCCCAGCCCTGTGGAGGTAGAGGAGGGGCTGATATAGGGCAGTTTCCCAGCCCTGTGGAGGTAGAGGAGGGGCTGGTACAGGACAGTTTCCCAGCCCTGTGGAGGTAGAGGAGGGGCTGGTACAGGACAGTTTCTCAGCCCTGTGGAGGTAGAGGAGCAATCACTGTGGCAACAGTGAGGCAGATGGAAACGTAAGCGGACTGAAAAAACTGCCTGACTTCTAAGTCTTTACTGAGGATGATGACGATCAACGGGAGACGATATATCACCATGGAGATGAGGATGTTATGACCTGAAAGCCTTCATCGTTGGGTTTGTCCCGTCTCTCTCGCTCTCATTGTCCCCTGGTCTGTGGCGTTTCAGAGCCCAGAGGACCGTCAGGCAGCAAAACAGATTCACACAGAACACAACCAGAAATAGCACCAAGTAGAAATAATAGACCAAGGTTATAAATGTCATCAACATGGCAGCCAAGCAGGACCCAAGCATTGGAAAAGGGAGCAACCAGTTGTGACGAACCCTTCGAAAGATCGACATGCGTGCAAGATAACGTCGTTAGCAAATATGTACTGCTGGATCAAGGCTAAACCATTTGATAGACAGTAGAGGATCTCAGACACGGTCAGGTTGAGAGAGAAGAACTCTGTGGTCACTGTCCCTCCCGCTCCGGTCACTATCAGTCACAGGACGTAGACATTGGTGAGGTGACCCAGGAAGAGGTTGAATGTTTGTATTTGCAGAGAAATAAGGCTCTAAGTCTGAGGGGAATACAATTGGGGCGTGGTCGGTTACCCAGCTACAGATGAGGTGGTGAGAGAAGAGTCGTTCCACTGGGAGGAATTCATCCTTTTATTGAGTGTGGCTCTGAGGTGTATCAAAAAAAATAAAATACAATTTTATTTGTCACATACATGTGTTTAGCAGATGTTATAGCAGGTGTAGCGAAATGCTTTTGCTTCTAGCTCCGACAGTGCAGTAATATCTAACAAGTAATATCTAACAATTTCACAACATATTCCTAATACACACAAAACTAGTAAGGAATGGAATTTAAGAAAATATACATATATGGACAAGCAATGACAGAGCGGCATGGACTAAGATACAGTAGAATATTATAGAATAGAATGCAGTATATACATATGAGATGAGTAGTGCAAGATATGTAAACATTATTAAAGTGCCTAGTGTTCCATTTCTTAAAGTGGTCAGTGATTTCAATAGGCAGCAGCAGCCTCTAATGTGCTAGTGATGGCTATTTAACAGTCTGATGGCCTTGAGATAGAAGCGGTTTTTCATTCTCTCAGTCCCAGCTTTGATGCACCTGTACTGACCTCGCCTTCTGGATGATAGTGGGGTGAACAGGCAGTGGCTCGGGTGGTTGATGTCCTTGAGGATCTTTTTGGCCTTCCTGTGACATCGGGTGCTGTATGTGTCTTGGAGGGCGGGTAGTTTGCCCCCGACTTCTCAACAGCTTCTACCCCCAAGCCATAAGACTCCTGAACAGCTAATCATGGCTACCCGGACTATTTGCACTGCCCCCCCACCCCATCTTTTTACGCTGCTGCTACTCTGTTAATTATTTATGCATAGTCACTTTAACTCTACCCACATGTACATATTACTTCAACTACCTCAACTAGCCGGTGCCCCCGCACATTGACTCTGCACCGGTACCCCCCTGTATATATAGCCTCCCTACTGTTATTTTATTTTACTTCTGCTCTTTTTTTCTCAACACTTTTTTGTTGTTGTTTTATTTTACTTTTTTATTAAAAATAAATGCACTGTTGGTTAAGGGCTGTAAGTAAGCATTTCACTGTAATGTCTGCACCTGTTGTATTCGGCGCATGTGGCCAATAAAATTTGATTTGATTTGATTCGATTTGATTTTGTTAGTCACTCTCACTCAGATGTGTAGAATTACAGGACAGTAGCTATACAGTTACACATTCTTCTCTCTGCTCAGGTAACGTCGTTAGCAAATATGTACTGCTGGATCAAGGCTAAACCATTTGATAGACAGTAGAGGATCTCAGACACGGTCAGGTTGAGAGAGAAGAACTCTGTGGTCACTGTCCCTCCCGCTCCGGTCACTATCAGTCACAGGACGTAGACATTGGTGAGGTGACCCAGGAAGAGGTTGAATGTTTGTATTTGCAGAGAAATAAGGCTCTAAGTCTGAGGGGAATACAATTGGGGCGTGGTCGGTTACCCAGCTACAGATGAGGTGGTGAGAGAAGAGTCGTTCCACTGGGAGGAATTCATCCTTTTATTGAGTGTGGCTCTGAGGTGTATCAAATCAAATCAAATCAAATCAAATGTTATTTGTCACATACACGTGTTTAGCAGATGTTATAGCGGGTGTAGCGAAATGCTTTTGCTTCTAGCTCCGACAGTGCAGTAATATCTAACAAGTAATATCTAACAATTTCACAACATATTCCTAATACACACAAAACTAGTAAGGAATAGAATTTAAGAAAATATACATATATGGACAAGCAATGACAGAGCGGCATGGACTAAGATACAGTAGAGTATTATAGAATAGAATGCAGTATATACATATGAGATGAGTAGTGCAAGATATGTAAACATTATTAAAGTGACTGTAAACATGATTAAAGTGACTGGTGTTCCATTTCTTAAAGTGGCCAGTAATTTCAATAGGCAGCAGCAGCCTCTAATGTGCTAGTGATGGCTATTTAACAGTCTGATGGCCTTGAGATAGAAGCGGTTTTTCATTCTCTCAGTCCCAGCTTTGATGCACCTGTACTGACCTCGCCTTCTGGATGATAGTGGGGTGAACAGGCAGTGGCTCGGGTGGTTGATGTCCTTGAGGATCTTTTTGGCCTTCCTGTGACATCGGGTGCTGTATGTGTCTTGGAGGGCGGGTAGTTTGCCCCCGATAATGCGTTCGGCAGACCGCACCACCCTCTGGAGAGCCCTGCGGTTGCGGGTGGTGCAGTTTCCGTACCAGGTGGTGATACAGCCCGACAGGATGCTCTCAATTGTGCATCTGTAAAAGTTTGTGAGGGTTTTAGGTGCCAAGCCACATTTCTTCAGCCTCCTGAGGTTGAAGAGGCTCTGTTGCGCCTTCTTCACCACACTGTCTGCGTGGGTGGACCATTTCAGTTTGTCAGTGATGTGTACGCCAAGGAATTTGAAGCTTTCCACCTTCTCCACTGCGGTCCCGTCGATGTGGATAGGGGGGTGCACCCTCTGCTGTTTCCTGAAGTCCACGATCATCTCCTTTGTTTTGTTGACGTTGAGTGAGAGGTTATTTTCCTGGCACCACACTCCCAGAGCCCTCACCTCCTCCCTGTAGGCGGTGTCGTCATTGCTGTTAATCAAGCCTACTACTGTTGTGTTGTCTGCAAACTTGATGATTGAGTTGGAGGCGTGCTTGGCCACGCAGTCATGGGTGAACAGGGAGTACAGGAGGGGGCTGAGCACGCACCCTTGTGGGGCCCCAGTGTTGAGGATCAGCGAAGTGGAGGTGTTGTTTCCTACCTTCACCACCTGGGGGCGGCCCGTCAGGAAGTCCAGGACCCAGTTGCACAAGGCGGGTTTCAGACCCAGAGCCACGAGCTTAATGATGAGCTTGGAGGGTACTACGGTGTTGAATTCTGAGCTATAGTCAATGAACAGCATTCTTACATAGGTATTCCTCTTGTCCAGATGGGATAGGGCAGTGTGCAGTGTGATGGCGATTGCATCATCTGTGGATCTATTGGGGTGGTAAGCAAACTGAAGTGGGTCTAGGGTGACAGGTAAGGTAGAGGTGATATGATCCTTGACTAGTCTCTCAAAGCACTTCATGATGACAGAGGTGATTGCAACAGGGTGATAGTCATTTAGTTCAGTTACCTTTGCTTTCTTGGGTACAGGAACAATGGTGGCCATCTTGAAGCATGTGTGAACAGCAGACTGGGAAAGGGAGAGATTGAATATGTCCATAAACACACCAGCCAGCTGGTCTGCGCATGCTCTGAGGACGCGGCTAGGGATGCAGTCTAGGCCGGCAGCCTTGCAGGGGTTAACATGATTAAATGTCTTGATCACGTCGGCCACGGAGAAGGAGAGGCCACAGTCCTTGGTAGTGGGCACTGTGTTATCCTCAAAGTGGGCGAAGAAGCTGGTCTGGAAGCGAGACGTTGGTGTCGGCGACATGGCTGGTTTTCCTTTTGTAGTCCGTGATTGTCTTTAGACCCTGCCACATACAGTGGGGAGAACAAGTATTTGATACACTGCCGATTTTGCAGGTTTTCCTACTTACAAAGCATGTAGAGGTCTGTAATTTTTTATCATAGGTACACTTCAACTGTGAGAGACGGAATCTAAAACAAAAATCCAGAAAATCACATTGTATGATTTTTAAGTAATTAATTTGCATTTTATTGCATGACATAAGTATTTGATCACCTACCAACCAGTAAGAATTCCGGCTCTCACAGACCTGTTAGTTTTTCTTTAAGAAGCCCTCCTGTTCTCCACTCATTACCTGTATTAACTGCACCTGTTTGAACTCGTTACCTGTATAAAAGACACCTGTCCACACACTCAATCAAACAGACTCCAACCTCTCCACAATGGCCAAGACCAGAGAGCTGTGTAAGGACATCAGGGATAAAATTGTAGACCTGCACAAGGCTGGGATGGGCTACAGGACAATAGGCAAGCAGCTTGGTGAGAAGGTAACAACTGTTGGCGCAATTATTAGAAAATGGAAGAAGTTCAAGACGACGGTCAATCACCCTCGGTCTGGGGCTCCATGCAAGATCTCACCTCGTGGGGCATCAATGATCATGAGGAAGGTAAGGGATCAGCCCAGAACTACATGACAGGACCTGGTCAATGACCTGAAGAGAGCTGGGACCACAGTCTCAAAGAAAACCATTGGGAACACACTACGCCGTCATGGATTAAAATCCTGCAGCGCACACAAGGTCCCCCTGCTCAAGCCAGCGCATGTCCAGGCCCGTCTGAAGTTTGCCAATGACCATCTGGATGATCCAGAGGAGGAATGGGAGAAGGTCATGTGGTCTGATGAGACAAAAATAGAGCTTTTTGGTCTAAACTCCACTCGCCGTGTTTGGAGGAAGAAGAAGGATGAGTACAACCCCAAGAACAGCATCCCAACCGTGAAGCCTGGAGGTGGAAACATAATTCTTTGGGGATGCTTTTCTGCAAAGGGGACAGGACGACTGCACCGTATTGAGGGGAGGATGGATGGGGCCATGTATCGCGAGATCTTGACCAACAACCTCCTTCCCTCAGTAAGAGCATTGAAGATGGGACGTGGCTTGGTCTTCCAGCATGACAACGATCCGAAACACACAGCCAGGGCAACTAAGGAGTGGCTCCGTAAGAAGCATCTCAAGGTCCTGGAGTGGCCTAGCCAGTCTCCAGACCTGAACCCAATAGAAAATCTTTGGAGGGAGCTGAAAATCCGTATTGCCCAGCGACAGTCCCGAAACCTGAAGGATCTGGAGAAGGTCTGTATGGAGGAGTGGGCCAAAATCCCTGCTGCAGTGTGTGCAAACCTGGTCAAGACCTACAGGAAACGTATGATCTCTGTAATTACAAACAAAGGTTTCTGTACCAAATATTAAGTTCTGCTTTTCTGATGTATCAAATACTTATGTCATGCAATAAAATGCAAATTAATTACAATGTGATTTTCTGGATTTTTTGATTCCGTCTCTCACAGTTGAAGTGTACCTATGATAAAAATTACAGACCTCTACATGCTTTGTAAGTAGGAAAACCTGCAAAATCGGCAGTGTATTAAATACTTGTTCTCCCCACTGTGCGTCTCGTGTCTGAGCCATTGAATTGCGACTCCACTTTGTCTCTATACTGATGTTTTGCCAGTTTAATTGCCCCTGGAGTGAGTGGTTACACTGTTTGTATTCTGCCATATTCCCAGTCACTTTGCCATGGTTGAATGCGGTGGTTCACGCTTTCAGATTGGAGTGAATGCTGGCATCTATCAACGGTTTCTGGTTAGGGTAGGTTTTAATAGTCACAGTGAGCACAACATCACCTATACACTTCCTGATAAACTCAGTCACCGTTTCAGAGTATTCGTCCCCAAAAAAATTTGGAAGCTCCCGGAACATATCCCAGTCTGCATGAACAAAACAATCTTGAAGCGTGGATTCCGATTGGTCAGACCAGCGTTGAATAGTCCTTAGCACGGGTATTTCCTGTTTGAGTTTCTGCCTATAGGAAGGGAGGAGCAAAATGGAGTCGTGGTCAGATTTACCGAAAGGAGGGCGGGGGAGGGCCTTATAACCATCCCGGAAGTTCAAATAGCAATGGTCGAGGATTTTGGCAGCGCGAGTACAACCGTCGATATGTTGATAGAACTTCGGCAGCCTAGTCCTCAAATTTGCTTTGTTAAAATCCCCGGCTACAATAAATGCAGCCTCAGGATATGTGAATTCCAGTTTGCATAAAGTCCAGTGAAATTCTTTGAGGGCCGTCGTGGTTTCGGCTTGAGGGGGGATATACACGGCCGTGACTATAACCTAAGAAAATTATCTTGGGAGATAATATGGTCGGCATTTGATTGGGAGATATTCTAGGTCGGGTGAACAAAAGGACTCGAGTTCCTGTATGTTACTACAATTACACCATGAGTCGTTAATCATGAAACACACACCTCCGCCCTTCTGCTTCCCGGAGAGATATTTATTCCTGTCTGCGCGATGAACTGAGAACCCCTCTGGCTGGACCGATTTCGACAGAATATCCCAAGAGAGCCATGTTTCCATGAAACAAAGTATGTTACAGGCCTTAATGTCTCTCTGGAAAGAAGTCCTTGCCCGGAGTTCGTCGATCTTGTTAACCAAAGACTGAACATTAGCGAGTAGTATACTTGGAAGCGGTGGGTGGTGTGCGCGCCTCCTAAGTCGAACCAGCAGGCCGCTCCGAGTGCCTCTCCTCCACCGGCGATTTTTTGGGTCAGCCGCTGGAATCAGTTCAGTTGCCCTGGGGAGAGCAAACAAAGGATCTGCTTCGGGAAAGTCATATTCCTGGATGTAATGCTGGTGAGTTACCGCCGCTCTGATATCCAATAGTTTTCCCCGGCTGTATGAAATGATACAAAACACTTTCTGAGCTAATAGTGTAAAAAATAATACATAAAGAAACAAAATACTAAGAACTAGTCGCGAGGCCGCCATCTTCGTCGGCGCCAGGTTGAATTTGTATGTTCCAATGTCCAAGTGATGTCTGCAGAAATCCGGAAAAACTCCAGGGCTTTTTGTCTTGGAGTAATACCATAATAAATGTTATAATGTGGTTATAATAAATTGACTAATCAACATGCTGTACTTTTATAGTCGTTGATATGAAATGAGTCTTGAAACTGCATTTACTGCAAAGAAGCTTTCCTTTCTGTTGAATGTCTTTGTCATTACCCCATAGTCTATACAACACTGTGTTGATTCTTGTCTTGACACAAATGGATATACACAAATGTAAGTAACTCAACACAAATGTAAGTTACTCAACACAAATGTAAGAAACTCATGTAACACACATCATTAATTTGTCATTATACTTTTTAGAAAAGTCTGAATTGAACAGAACTACATTAATCTATATTGGCCTACAGAAGAATATATAAATATACTGTATCTTATATATCTATATCTACTAATGGAGATCCTAATAAATACTAAATACTAAATATATATTTATACACTATCTTCAAGAAATGTACATCTCAGAACTGTCAAACCTGGATAGGTGAACTGGTCCGATCTCCTGTTGAGTTGTGTTTAAACTGTATTCAACAATGTGCCTTCACATAACCCCTCACATCTCTGTCTAGTTATATCATGTTTCTGAATCACAACTCCCCAAAAACCAATGTATTTGATCATGCAAATTCAGACATGCATAATGAGTTTGCCTCCCAAATGGCACCCATTGGGCTCAGGTCAAAAGTAGTGCACTATATAGGGAATAGGGTGCCATTCTCTGGTAAAAAGTAGTGCACTATATAGGGAATAGGGTGCCATTTGGGACAAAACCCACATATAACCAAGGAAGGAACATTGACCACTAACTTTACCTACCCAAGCTCATTTGCATAATTCAGACAGACCAACTTTAGACACTGTCACTGCCACTGCTACTTTACGAGATGGAAGACCGCTAACAAACCACCAAGGTCAATAATCTCACTATTTAATCCTTTAATAGTTGAAATGTTTGTAGAAAATAGAGGTTCAAATTAATGCTTGTTGAAACCCACTTTGCATGGAAGTGCTTTGCTTTGATTTTATACATGGTTATGTTTTCTGTAATGTTGTTCTGCTGCCTGGCTGTTCTCTGGGCTCTGAAACGTCCCGGGCCGGGGGAAGGAGAGAGAGAGGGGGAAGGGATGAACAACATGAAGCTGAGGGCCTTCAGGATAATTTCAATGATCATGGTGTCCATGGTTGTAATGTACCTCCCACTGGTTCTTCTCCTAGTCAGTTATTATTTTATAGAACCAGTGAAGTATTCTTTTGGTATGTCCGTTTGTTTCTTCATTGTAGTCATCTCTGCTAACCAATGGAATTGTTTTAACATGGTCATACCATGGATGATTTAGCTATTTGATTTTGAACACTTATAGGTAAAAAAAAGATTTTATAGAATATTGAATTTGGCCTTTACTACTAAAGCCCATAGAAACACATTGAATGACACATTCATAAATGGCAAAAAAGACAGTAAAAAAATGTATCATAAGAAATGAGGTTTTGAAGTGTCTGTCCTGTATCTAGAAGCTATAAGAAAGATCAGGAAATATTTTAGTTGTTTTGGACACATACAGTGGCTTGCGAAAGTATTCACCCCCCTTGGCATTTTTCCTATTTTGTTGCCTTACAACCTGGAATTAAAATGGATTTTGGGGGGGGGGGGTTGTATCATTTGATTTACACAACATGCCTACCACTTTGAAGATGTAAAATATTTTTTCATTGTGAAACAAAGCATAACTATTCACACCCCCAAAGTCAATACTTTATAGAGGCACCTTTTGCAGCAATTACAGCTGCAAGTCTCTTGGGGTATGTCTCTATAAGCTTGGCACATCTAGCCACTGGGATTTCAGGCTGTATCACAACAAAATATGGAAAATGTCAAGGGGTGTGAATACTTTCTGAAGGCACTGTACAGGCCTAAACAGTATAGAAGCCTTTCTCTGACTCTTTCCTACATATACAGGCCTATACAGTATCTCTGACTCTTTCCTTCATATACAGGCCTATACAGTATAGAAGCCTGTCTCTGACTCTTTCCTTCATATACAGGCGTATACAGTATAGAAGCCTGTCTCTGACTCTTTCCTTCATATACAGGCGTATACAGTATAGAAGCCTGTCTCTGACTCTTTCCTTCATATACAGGCGTATACAGTATAGAAGCCTGTCTCTGACTCTTTCCTTCATATACAGGCGTATACAGTATAGAAGCCTGTCTCTGACTCTTTCCTTCATATACAGGCCTATTCAGTATAGAAGCCTGTCTCTGACTCTTTCCTTCATATACAGGCGTATACAGTATAGAAGCCTGTCTCTGACTCTTTCCTACAGATACAGGCCTATACAGTATCTCTGACTCTTTCCTTCATATACAGGCCTATACAGTATAGAAGCCTGTCTCTGACTCTTTCCTTCATATACAGGCCTATACAGTATAGAAGCCTGTCTCTGACTCTTTCCTTCATATACAGCCTGTACAGCAGAGGTTCATTTCTACTGGTTCAATTGAGGACAAAGGGAATGGGTTATGTGCACACTGCACAGTCTATCCTCTACTTTTGCATGTCAATGATCCGTATAATGAGGGTGAAGTTTCCCCTATATACAGATCTAGGATCAGCTAGTCCCTCCACCAATCCTAACCTTAACCATCGATGGAGAATATGCAAAACTGACCCAAGATCAGCGCCTAGGGGAAATTTCACCCTACTCCAATAAGGAGCTGCGTTTGTTTGCAGAATGATGCACCCACAGGTGGGCAGCCTGGACATAGTTCTATATTCATGAAGCAGAGTTCAGCACTACAGATAGCAGTAGGAGCTACTTCCTGTCTGTTAGAGAACCAGGAGCAGAACTCTATCCATCAAGGACAAGGTGGTGGTGCTACATGTAACTAGGCAACATTTAATTTACAAAAGTCAGAGAACGATCAACAAGAGTTTCCACAGTTCAGATGTCATTGGACCATTTATTAAAGTATGATGAACACAAGGGGAACCATCAAACACACACAACGAGCTTTAACTGATTCAAGTTTAAGTTTCTAACAAGAACAATAATCAATAACGTTCACCTAAAGGTTCAATCTGGGATTGGTACATCTATTTTATGACTTTTGAATTAATGATACAAAGCCATTTATATAGCCATTGATTCATTGTGTAGTATCGAGTAAATGTTGCTAGGCAATTATTGCTGATAAACAAAGGAGTCCGCTCATACTGAACCTTTGATCATAAGTTTTATTCATATCACAAGATTTCAGCATAAGTGACGGATGTCATGACACCCGGAGAACGGCGTCCCAGATTGCAATGGCCGTTCTAACCTCTTGTCGTTTTTACCCAGTATATATAATCTTCCCAGGATAGGGGTGGCTCCCTCTACTGTCCAATCCCCTGTCTACAACACACAGACTTCTCTGTCCTATCCGGGGTGTCACATTAAAACCATTCCCTCTGACACTAAAATAAACCTCCTTTCAGTTCCACTTAAAAACATTAACAAAGACATAATCCTAATACACTACAATTGAATATGACTTTTAATGCCTCATGAGTAGAGCCCTGTGTTTTGGTTAATCATACCACATGAACTGGATTTTAACCTTTATTTAAAGCTTTTTCACCAAACTGTCCCCCTTTTTTTCATGTCACATGGTCCAGCATCATCCTCAGACAATTGCTTAAATGGTTTTGTCTAATTCTCATTTCTAGAAAAGGCTTAAAATAAAGGTTAAAATCCAGGTCATGTAACATGATTAACCAAAACTCTTAGTTCAACTGTCTTATTCCATTCGAACCCAACATATAGGCTTGTTTGTCAACAATGTAATTGTAAAACATGGTTAAAACTATCATTTTGATCTCATGGATGGTCTGTCCTTGCATCCATAGCTCCATCTATGAATTTGAGAGCGGTAACATTTCTGCAGCCCCATCCGTCATCTGTTTGCCAAAAATGTGGCGGGGTTTCTGCTTTGTTTCTTGAATCCTATATTGCCCCTTTAACTTTGTTAACAATCTTAATAATGATTAAACAAGAGAAAATCACACAATTCAATTAACATGACGTTATGATGATAACAAACGTCATTATAAATCACATTAAAACAATATCATGTGTTTAACACAATCAAACATAATGTATATATATATATACAGTGGGGAGAACAAGTATTTGATACACTGCCAAATTTTCAGGTTTTCCTACTTACAAAGCATGTAGAGGTCTGTAATTTTTATCATAGGTACACTTCAACTGTGAGAGACGGAATCTAAAACAAAAATCCAGAAAATCACATTGTGTGATTTTTAAGTAATGAATTTGCATTTTGAATATTAATAAACATTCCACCCATGAGGTCACTTGAGGGCGATTTGGTAATTTGACTGACTGCAGGGCTACAGAAAGAGAATCCTATAGATTCGTCACTTCTTGTGTTTCTATAAAAAAACATTCCTCTATGTTAGGAGTCATCGTGCTTTCTGATGTAGGACAAAGCTACAGGAAACATGTTAGCAATAGTTTCAATTTCCTTGCGATAGCTTATATCTACTTTCTTACTCGTAATACAAATATATATATATATAAACAATTGTTTCAGGTTGCAAAATTAAATGTATTTCCCAAAATTACCAGGTTTTCCAGAAATTCTGTTTAGAGGATTCCGGATTTCCTGCTCATTCCATTCTGATTCCGGGAATCCTCCAACCGGTATATCTGGAAAACCTTGGAATTTTGGGAAAGTTACAAAATGTTGCAACTGTAATGGCAAGGACGATAATTATACATGTATCTTGTGGAATTTTATTCAGTTACTACTAAAGATATACAGTATTATTGACATTTAGAGCTGTTTTCAGCTAGAAATGCTACATGTTATAGGAGCTATTCTCAGGGTCCCCTGATACAGGGCAGTTTCCCAGCCCTGTGGAGGTAGAGGAGGGGCTGAACAAACCCTGAGATGATTGCGAGGGAGAAAGAGATGGAGAGAGCAAAGTAGAAATCAGTGAAGTTCAGGTACCCTTGGAAACACACAGTGACCATGATTGGAAGAACACTCACGACCACAGACATTAGAATTAGCAGAATGATCCAGAAAGCCTTTCTCTTCATGCTGTTCATCCCTTCCCCCTCTCTCTCTCCTTCCCCCGGCCCGGGACGTTTCAGAGCTCTGAGAACAGCCAGGCAGCAGAACAACTCAACGGAAAACACAACCAGATACTGAGCTAAGAAAACATAATAGAAGGTGGTTGAGAAAGTCATGAACAACGCAGCTAGGCAGAACCCAAGAACCAACAGCCAGACAACACCACAACACCCCACCCTGTATCTCAGGGGTTTGTACTTCAGGAAGGTTACAGGGTGGACCACCGCCAGGTAGCGCTCCACACAGATACAGCACTGGAACAGAGGACGACTGGTAGAGAGGAAACCCACAGAGAAAGCCCTGGCAGGCAGGAGCAAGCCATTCAATAGATAGTAGTCCAGCAAAGCCAAGACATCGAATAGGCAGTAGATGATCTCAGATACGGTCAGATTGAGAGCGAAGAACTCTGAAGCCATCGTCCCTCCTGCTCCGGTCACTATCAGCCACAGGACGTAGACATTGGTGGGGAGACCCAGGAGGAGGTTGAGGGCGTAGGTGGTGGTGAAGAGGTATAAGGTCTGGGCCATGTAGTGGTGTAGGTTGTCCATGGTAGAGTAGGGAGAGGAGTCGTTCACCACAGACGTGTTCATCTTCCCTCCGACCCAATGGAACCTACGGAACCCACGGAATGACAGAGGTGTTCAGTGATCTTTTGGGAGTTCCGGGGTTCCCGTGATGATAGAAATAAAAGGGTAGAGAGAATTCATGTCAGAGAATCCTTTGTGTTGTGATGCAAAATGACATACGTCACAAATGAAGCGAAAGGTGAATGACATTACGATATTACATAATCATTTACAATGTCACCTTTAATTCACTATTTAGCTTCAAAATCTAATATTTCTGTCAAAAAGTCCCAACTATATCCTTATCTATCAACAGTTTTTTTCCTCCATAATTCTTGGATATTACCTAGACCATTTCCAGTTGAGTCAATTCTCAGATCAGAAGTTAACATGGGGTCCTACCTGTTTAACAGTATTACTCCTCTCCTCTCTTCCTCTGGGAGTTTCCAGGTGTAGTGTCTGTCTCACTAGCTGTAGCCTGTATAGTACTCTGCTCACTTCCTGCATCCCTGCTTTACCTTTGTATATCACTCACACACACACACACACACACACACACACACACACACACACACACACACACACACACACACACACACACACACACACACACACACACACACACACACACACACACACCATACACACACACACACACAGGCACACACAGACACACACACACACAGGCACACACACACACAAACACACACACACACACAGGTACACACACGCACACACACTCTGCTTTGGACTCTGTACATCAACATTTACAAGACAGGGGAAGCAAACACAGCCAGGTAATGGTCAGGAACCAGATTATGCTAAATTGTTGCTTGATTTCCATCCCGAGGGTTCCTTCACGGGCCGGACGTTTGGGCTGGGTCCCAAATGGCATCCTATTCACTACATAGTGTACTTCTTTTGACCAGGGCCCATATAGGGAATAGGGTGTCATTTGGAACGGACGTTTGGTGTCGGACGTCTGAAGGTCGTCTCTGTCCAATCAAATGTGCCTCGGATCGGCAGTATACCACACTCTTTAAAGGTGTCCTACAGTATACCACTCCTAAAAGGTGTCCTACAGTATACCACTCTATAAAGGTGTCCTACAGTATACCACTCCTTAAAGGTGTCCTACAGTACACTACTCCTTAAAGGTGTCCTACAGTATACCACTCCTTAAAGGTGTCCTACAGTATACCACTCCTTAAAGGTGTCCTACAGTATACCACTCCTTAAAGATTTCCTACAGTATAGCACTCCTTAAAGGTGTCCTACAGTATACCACTCTATAAAGGTGTCCTACAGTATACCACTCCTTAAAGGTGTCCTACAGTATACCACTCCTTAAAGGTGTCCTACAGTATACCACTCCTTAAAGGTGTCCTACAGTATACCACTCCTTAAAGGTTTCCTACAGTATACCACTCCTTAAAGGTGTCCTACAGTATACCACTCCTTAAAGGTGTCCTACAGTATACCACTCCTTAAAGGTGTCCTACAGTATACCACTCCTTAAAGGTGTCCTACAGTATACCACTCCTTAAAGGTGTCCTACAGTATACCACTCCTCAAAGGTGTCCTACAGTATACCACTCCTTAAAGGTGTCCTACAGTATACCACTCCTTAAAGGTGTCCTACAGTATACCACTCCTTAAAGGTTTCCTACAGTAAACCACTCCTTAAAGGTGTCCTACAGTATACCACTCCTTAAAGGTGTCCTACAGTATACCACTCCTTAAAGGTGTCCTACAGTATACCACTCCTTAAAGGTGTCCTACAGTATACCACTCCTTAAAGGTGTCCTACAGTATACCACTCTATAAAGGTGTCCTACAGTATACCACTCCTTAAAGGTGTCCTACAGTATACCACTCTATAAAGGTGTCCTACAGTATACCACTCCTTAAAGGTGTCCAACAGTATACCACTCTATAAAGGTGTCCTACAGTATACCACTCTTTAAAGGTGTCCTACAGTATACCACTCTATAAAGGTGTCCTACAGTATACCACTCCTTAAAGGTGTCCTACAGTATACCACTCCTTAAAGGTGTCCTACAGTATACCTTACTATAAAGGTGTCCTACAGTATACCACTCCTTAAAGGTGTCCTACAGTATACCACTCCTTAAAGGTGTCCTACAGTATACCACTCTATAAAGGTGTCCTACAGTATACCACTCCTTAAAGGTGTCCTACAGTATACCACTCCTTAAAGGTGTCCTACAGTATACCACTCCTTAAAGGTGTCCTACAGTATACCACTCCTTAAAGGTGTCCTACAGTATACCACTCCTTAAAGGTGTCCTACAGTATACCACTCTTTAAAGGTGTCCTACAGTATGCCACTCCTTAAAGGTGTCCTACAGTATACAACTCCTAAAAGGTGTCCTACAGTAAACCACTCCTTAAAGGTGTCCTACAGTATACCACTCCTTAAAGGTGTCCTACAGTATACCACTCCTTAAAGGTGTCCTACAGTATACCACTCTATAAAGGTGTCCTACAGTATACCACTCCTTAAAGGTGTCGTACAGAATACCACTCCTTAAAGGTGTCCTACAGCATACCACTCATTAAAGGTGTCCTACAGTATACCACTCCTTAAAGTTTTCCTACAGTATACCACTCCTTAAAGGTCTCCTACAGTATACCACTCCTTAAAGGTGTCCTACAGTATACCACTCCTTAAAGGTGTCCTACAGCATACCACTCCTTAAAGGTGTCCTACAGTATACCACTCCTTAAAGGTGTCCTACAGTATACCACTCTATAAAGGTGTCCTACAGTATACCACTCCTTAAAGGTGTCCTACAGTATACCACTCTATAAAGGTGTCCTACAGTATACCACTCCTTAAAGGTGTCCTACAGTATACTACTCCTTATAGGTGTCCTACAGTATACCACTCCTTAAAGGTGTCCTACAGTATACCACTCCTTAAAGGTTTCCTACAGTATACCACTCCTTAAAGTTTTCCTACAGTATACCACTCCGTAAAGGTGTCCTACAGTATACCACTCCTTAAAGGTGTCCTACAGTATACCACTCCTTAAAGGTGTCCTACAGTATACCACTCCTTAAAGGTGTCCTACAGTATACCACTCCTTAAAGGTGTCCAACAGTATACCACTCCTTAAAGGTGTCCTACAGTATACCACTCCTTAAAGGTGTCCTACAGTATACCACTCCTTAAAGGTGTCCTACAGTATACCACTCCTTAAAGGTGTCGTACAGAATACCACTCCTTAAAGGTGTCCTACAGCATACCACTCCTTAAAGGTGTCCTACAGTATACCACTCCTTAAAGTTTTCCTACAGTATACCACTCCTTAAAGGTCTCCTACAGTATACCACTCCTTAAAGGTGTCCTACAGTATACCACTCCTTAAAGGTGTCCTACAGCATACCACTCCTTAAAGGTGTCCTACAGTATACCACTCCTTAAAGGTGTCCTACAGTATACCACTCTATAAAGGTGTCCTACAGTATACCACTCCTTAAAGGTGTCCTACAGTATACCACTCTATAAAGGTGTCCTACAGTATACCACTCCTTAAAGGTGTCCTACAGTATACTACTCCTTATAGGTGTCCTACAGTATACCACTCCTTAAAGGTGTCCTACAGTATACCACTCCTTAAAGGTTTCCTACAGTATACCACTCCTTAAAGTTTTCCTACAGTATACCACTCCGTAAAGGTGTCCTACAGTATACCACTCCTTAAAGGTGTCCTACAGTATACCACTCCTTAAAGGTGTCCTACAGTATACCACTCCTTAAAGGTGTCCTACAGTATACCACTCCTTAAAGGTGTCCAACAGTATACCACTCCTTAAAGGTGTCCTACAGTATACCACTCCTTAAAGGTGTCCTACAGTATACCACTCCTTAAAGGTGTCCTACAGTAAACACTCCTTAAAGGTGTCCTACAGTATACCACTCCTTAAAGGTGTCCTACAGTATACCACTCCTTAAAGGTGTCCTACAGTATACCACTCTATAAAGGTGTCCTACAGTTACCACTCCTTAAAGGTGTCCTACAGTATACCACTCTATAAAGGTGTCCTACAGTATACCACTCCTTAAAGGTGTCCTACAGTATACCACTCCTTAAAGGTGTCCTACAGTATACCACTCCTTAAAGGTGTCCTACAGTATACCACTCCTTAAAGGTGTCCTACAGTATACCACTCCTTAAAGGTGTCCTACAGTATACCACTCCTTAAAGGTGTCCTACAGTATACCACTCCTTAAATGTGTCCTACAGTATACCACTCCTTAAAGGTGTCCTACAGTATACCACTCCTTAAAGGTTTCCTACAGTATACCACTCCTTAAAGGTGTCCTACAGTATACCACTCCTTAAAGGTGTCATACAGTATACCACTCCTTAAAGGTGTCCTACAGTATACCACTCCTTAAAGATTTCCTACAGTATACCACTCTATAAAGGTGTCCTACAGTATACCACTCCTTAAAGGTGTCCCACAGTATACCTTACTATAAAGGTGTCCTACAATATACCACTCCTTAAAGTTGTCCTACAGTATACCACTCCTTAAAGGTGTCCTACAGTATACCACTCCTTAAAGGTGTCCTACAGTATACCACTCCTTAAAGGTGTCCTACAGTATACCACTCCTTAAAGGTGTCCTACAGTATACCACTCCTTAAAGATTTCCTACAGTATACCACTCTATAAAGGTGTCCTACAGTATACCACTCCTTAAAGGTGTCCCACAGTATACCTTACTATAAAGGTGTCCTACAATATACCACTCCTTAAAGTTGTCCTACAGTATACCACTCTATAAAGGTGTCCTACAGTATACCACTCCTTAAAGGTGTCCTACAGTATACCACTCCTTAAAGGTGTCCTACAGTATACCACTCCTTAAAGGTGTCCTACAGTATACCACTCCTTAAAGATTTCCTACAGTATACCACTCTATAAAGGTGTCCTACAGTATACCACTCCTTAAAGGTGTCCCACAGTATACCTTACTATAAAGGTGTCCTACAATATACCACTCCTTAAAGTTGTCCTACAGTATACCACTCTATAAAGGTGTCCTACAGTATACCACTCCTTAAAGGTGTCCTACAGTATACCACTCCTTAAAGGTGTCCTACAGTATACCACTCTATAAAGGTGTCCTACAGTATACCACTCCTTAAAGGTGTCCTACAGTATACTACTCCTTATAGGTGTCCTACAGTATACCACTCCTTAAAGGTGTCCTACAGTATACCACTCCTTAAAGGTTTCCTACAGTATACCACTCCTTAAAGTTTTCCTACAGTATACCACTCCGTAAAGGTGTCCTACAGTATACCACTCCTTAAAGGTGTCCTACAGTATACCACTCCTTAAAGGTGTCCTACAGTATACCACTCCTTAAAGGTGTCCTACAGTATACCACTCCTTAAAGGTGTCCAACAGTATACCACTCCTTAAAGGTGTCCTACAGTATACCACTCCTTAAAGGTGTCCTACAGTATACCACTCCTTAAAGGTGTCCTACAGTAAACACTCCTTAAAGGTGTCCTACAGTATACCACTCCTTAAAGGTGTCCTACAGTATACCACTCCTTAAAGGTGTCCTACAGTATACCACTCTATAAAGGTGTCCTACAGTTACCACTCCTTAAAGGTGTCCTACAGTATACCACTCTATAAAGGTGTCCTACAGTATACCACTCCTTAAAGGTGTCCTACAGTATACCACTCCTTAAAGGTGTCCTACAGTATACCACTCCTTAAAGGTGTCCTACAGTATACCACTCCTTAAAGGTGTCCTACAGTATACCACTCCTTAAAGGTGTCCTACAGTATACCACTCCTTAAAGGTGTCCTACAGTATACCACTCCTTAAATGTGTCCTACAGTATACCACTCCTTAAAGGTGTCCTACAGTATACCACTCCTTAAAGGTTTCCTACAGTATACCACTCCTTAAAGGTGTCCTACAGTATACCACTCCTTAAAGGTGTCATACAGTATACCACTCCTTAAAGGTGTCCTACAGTATACCACTCCTTAAAGATTTCCTACAGTATACCACTCTATAAAGGTGTCCTACAGTATACCACTCCTTAAAGGTGTCCCACAGTATACCTTACTATAAAGGTGTCCTACAATATACCACTCCTTAAAGTTGTCCTACAGTATACCACTCCTTAAAGGTGTCCTACAGTATACCACTCCTTAAAGGTGTCCTACAGTATACCACTCCTTAAAGGTGTCCTACAGTATACCACTCCTTAAAGGTGTCCTACAGTATACCACTCCTTAAAGGTGTCCTACAGTATACCACTCCTTTAAGGTGTCCTACAGTATACCACTCTATAAAGGTGTCCTACAGTATACCACTCTATAAAGGTGTCCTACAGTATACCACTCCTTAAAGGTGTCCTACAGTATACCACTCCTTCAAGGTGTCCTACAGTATACCACTCCTTAAAGGTGTCCTACAGTATACCACTCTATAAAGGTGTCCTACAGTATACCACTCTTTAAAGGTGTCCTACAGTATACCACTCTATAAAGGTGTCCTACAGTATTCCACTCCTTAAAGGTGTCCTACAGTATACCACTCCTTAAAGGTGTCCTACAGTATACCTTACTATAAAGGTGTCCTACAGTATACCACTCCTTAAAGGTGTCCTACAGTATACCACTCCTTAAAGGTGTCCTACAGTATACCACTCTATAAAGGTGTCCTACAGTATACCACTCCTTAAAGGTGTCCTACAGTATACCACTCCTTAAAGGTGTCCTACAGTATACCACTCCTTAAAGGTGTCCTACAGTATACCACTCCTTAAAGGTGTCCTACAGTATACCACTCCTTAAAGGTGTCCTACAGTATACCACTCCTTAAAGGTGTCCTACAGTATGCCACTCCTTAAAGGTGTCCTACAGTATACCACTCCTAAAAGGTGTCCTACAGTAAACCACTCCTTAAAGGTGTCCTACAGTATACCACTCCTTAAAGGTGTCCTACAGTATACCACTCCTTAAAGGTGTCCTACAGTATACCACTCTATAAAGGTGTCCTACAGTATACCACTCCTTAAAGGTGTCGTACAGAATACCACTCCTTAAAGGTGTCCTACAGCATACCACTCCTTAAAGGTGTCCTACAGTATACCACTCCTTAAAGTTTTCCTACAGTATACCACTCCTTAAAGGTGTCCTACAGTATACCACTCCTTAAAGGTGTCCTACAGTATACCACTCCTTAAAGGTGTCCTACAGCATACCACTCCTTAAAGGTGTCCTACAGTATACCACTCCTTAAAGGTGTCCTACAGTATACCACTCTATAAAGGTGTCCTACAGTATACCACTCCTTAAAGGTGTCCTACAGTATACCACTCTATAAAGGTGTCCTACAGTATACCACTCCTTAAAGGTGTCCTACAGTATACTACTCCTTATAGGTGTCCTACAGTATACCACTCCTTAAAGGTGTCCTACAGTATACCACTCCTTAAAGGTTTCCTACAGTATACCACTCCTTAAAGTTTTCCTACAGTATACCACTCCGTAAAGGTGTCCTACAGTATACCACTCCTTAAAGGTGTCCTACAGTATACCACTCCTTAAAGGTGTCCTACAGTATACCACTCCTTAAAGGTGTCCTACAGTATACCACTCCTTAAAGGTGTCCAACAGTATACCACTCCTTAAAGGTTTCCTACAGTATACCACTCCTTAAAGGTGTCCTACAGTATACCACTCCTTAAAGGTGTTCTACAGTATACCACTCCTTAAAGGTGTCCTACAGTATACCACTCCTTATAGGTGTTCTACAGTATACCACTCCTTAAAGGTGTCCTACAGTATACCACTCCTTAAAGGTGTCCTACAGTATACCACTCCTTAAAGGTGTCCTACAGTATACCACTCCTTAAAGGTGTCCTACAGAATACCACTCCTTAAAGGTGTCCTACAGTAAACACTCCTTAAAGGTGTCCTACAGTATACCACTCCTTAAAGGTGTCCTACAGTATACCACTCCTTAAAGGTGTCCTACAGTATACCACTCTATAAAGGTGTCCTACAGTTACCACTCCTTAAAGGTGTCCTACAGTATACCACTCTATAAAGGTGTCCTACAGTATACCACTCCTTAAAGGTGTCCTACAGTATACCACTCCTTAAAGGTGTCCTACAGTATACCACTCCTTAAAGGTGTCCTACAGTATACCACTCCTTAAAGGTGTCCTACAGTATACCACTCCTTAAAGGTGTCCTACAGTATACCACTCCTTAAAGGTGTCCTACAGTATACCACTCCTTAAATGTGTCCTACAGTATACCACTCCTTAAAGGTGTCCTACAGTATACCACTCCTTAAAGGTTTCCTACAGTATACCACTCCTTAAAGGTGTCCTACAGTATACCACTCCTTAAAGGTGTCATACAGTATACCACTCCTTAAAGGTGTCCTACAGTATACCACTCCTTAAAGATTTCCTACAGTATACCACTCTATAAAGGTGTCCTACAGTATACCACTCCTTAAAGGTGTCCCACAGTATACCTTACTATAAAGGTGTCCTACAATATACCACTCCTTAAAGTTGTCCTACAGTATACCACTCCTTAAAGGTGTCCTACAGTATACCACTCCTTAAAGGTGTCCTACAGTATACCACTCCTTAAAGGTGTCCTAAAGTATACCACTCCTTAAAGGTGTCCTACAGTATACCACTCCTTAAAGGTGTCCTACAGTATACCACTCCTTTAAGGTGTCCTACAGTATACCACTCTATAAAGGTGTCCTACAGTATACCACTCTATAAAGGTGTCCTACAGTATACCACTCCTTAAAGGTGTCCTACAGTATACCACTCCTTCAAGGTGTCCTACAGTATACCACTCCTTAAAGGTGTCCTACAGTATACCACTCTATAAAGGTGTCCTACAGTATACCACTCCTTAAAGGTGTCCTACAGTATACCACTCCTTAAAGGTGTCCTACAGTATACCACTCCTTAAAGGTGTCCTACAGTATACCACTCTATAAAGCTTTCCTACAGTATACCACTCCTTAAAGGTGTCCTACAGTATACCACTCCTTAAAGGTGTCCTACAGTATACCACTCCTTAAAAGTGTCCTACAGTATACCACTCTATAAAGCCGTCATACAGTATACCACTCCTTAAAGGTGTCCTACAGTATACCACTCCTTAAAGGTGTCCTACAGTATACCTTACTATAAAGGTGTCCTACAGTATACCACTCCTTAAAGGTGTCCTACAGTATATCACTCCTTAAAGGTGTCCTACAGTATACCACTCCTTAAAGGTGTCCTACAGTATACCACTCCTTAAAGGTGTCCTACAGTATACCACTCCTTAAAGGTGTCCTACAGTATACCACTCTATAAAGGTGTCCTACAGTATACCACTCCTTAAAGGTGTCCTACAGTATACCACTCCTTAAAGGTGTCCTACAGTATACCACTCCTTAAAGGTGTCCTACAGTATACCACTCCTTAAAGGTGTCCTACAGTATACCACTCCTTAAAGGTGTCCTACAGTATACCACTCCTTAAAGGTGTCCTACAGTATACCACTCCTTAAAGGTGTCCTACAGTATACCACTCCTTAAAGGTGTCCTACAGTATACCACTCCTTACAGGTTTCCTACAGTATACCACTCCTTAAAGGTGTCCTACAGTATACCACTCTATAAAGGTGTCCTACAGTATACCACTCCTTAAAGGTGATCCAAGATGGCGTAGCAGTGCGGTCGCTTTTATTTCATCGTCCTGTGTAAATATCCCGTTTCTTGTTTTTTTGTCTATTTTGTATATATCTCTCAATTTTTACTTTTCATTCTTTAACTAAATATACTTTCCTGCAACCCGCCTCACCCAACGTGGAAAGGATTCTATTATTTCTTTATAACTTTCATCAAGAACCGTAAGCTGATACTAGTGTAGCCGCAACTAAATGGCTACCTGTTATTAGTCACCGTTAGCGTCTTCCCCACTGTCCGTGGCCTACACTATCCACCAGCCAGCTCTAGCTCTAGCCTGGACAATTCGTCGGCCAGTCTGCACAGCGTGCTATCGACCCAGCGTGCTATCGACCCAGAGCTTATTGGACTTTCTGCCGGAATCACTGGACCCTAGCGCCGGATCATCACAACCAGCTAGCTAGCTGCAACCTGTTGTGGCTGATTTACCATTGCCCTATAGCAAGCACCAGTTCGCCCTGAGCTAGCCTCAGGCCCATCTCCCGGCTATCTACCTCTCTGTCAACCGGACGGGACCTCCTAGTGTTGACACTGAGCCCCGCCGATCCAACACGACTGGTTTGCCGACGAAATAGTCTGATGTGGTTTCATCAGGCTTCCAGTTGCGACGACCACGAAGATCCATCTGCCAGCCCCGGCCCGCTAGCACACGCAAACTACAACTGTGCTCCCTGCTAGCTGTGCTGAAGCACCAATTTGAACTGCTCTCGGACTCACATATTGCTGTTCACTGGACCTTATGATCACTCAGCTGCACAGCTGATGCCTGCTGGACTGTTCCTTTACACGGTACCCTGTCCTGTTTATTCTGTTTAGTCTTAGCCCAAACGTTATCGCTATTTCCAGTTGTTGTCTTAGCTCTCTCTAATAACACCTGTGACTGCTTTATGCCTCTCTCCCATGTCAATTATGCCTTGCGTATTGCTGTTTGGGTTAGTTCTTATTATACAATTTCACTGTAGAACCCCTAGTCCCTCTCAAACTGCCTCATATAGTTCCTTTGTTCCACCCCCAATACACGCCGAGACCGGCTCAATCGGTGCCTCCAATGACGCTATCTCTTTCATTGTTACCCAACGCTTAGGGTTACCTGAACTGTACTCATATCCTTCCATATCCTTTTCTGTACATAATGCCCTGAATCTTTTCTACAACGCCCGGAGAACTGCCCCCTTTATTCTATGTACCCAACGCACTAGAAGACCAGTTCTTAAAGCCTTTAGTCGTATCCTTATTCTAGTCCTCCTCTGTTCCTCTGGTGATGTAGAGGCTAACCCAGGCCCTGCAGCCCCCAGTATCACTCCTACTCCCCAGGAGCTATCATTTGTTGACTTCTGTAACCGTAAAAGTCTTGGTTTTCTGCACATAAATATCAGAAGCCTCCTTCCTAAGTTTGAGTTATTCACTGCGTTAGCACACTCCGCCAACCCTGATGTTCTAGCTGTGTCTGAATCCTGGCTTAGGAAGGCCACCAAAAATTCTGAAATTTCCATCCCCAACTATAACATTTTCCGTCTAGATAGAACTGCCAAAGGGGGTGGAGTTGCAATCTACTGTAGAGATAGCATGCAGAGCTCTATCATACTATCCAGGTCTGTGCCCAAACAGTTTGAGCTTCTACTTCTAAAAATCCACCTTTCCAGAAATAAATCTCTCACTGTTGCCGCTTGCTACAGACCCCCCTCAGCCCCCAGCTGTGCCCTGGACACCATATGTGAATTGATTGCCCCCCATCTATCCTCAGAGTTCGTACTGCTTGGTGACCTAAATTGGGATATTCTTAACACCCCGGCCATCCTACAATCTAAACTAGATGCCCTCAATCTCACACAAATTATCAACGAACCTACCAGGTACAACCCTAAATCCGTAAACATGGGTACCCTCATAGATATCATCCTGACTAACTTACCCTCTAAATACACCTCCGCTGTCTTCAACCAGGATCTCAGCGATCACTGCCTTATTGCCTGCGTCCGTAACGGGTCCGCGGTCAAACGACCACCCCTCATCACTGTCAAACGCTCCCAAAAACACTTCAGCGAGCAGGCCTTCCTAATTGACCTGGCCCAGGTATCCTGGATGGATATAGATCTCATTCCGTCAGTAGAGGATGCCTGGTTGTTCTTTAAAAGTAATTTCCTCTCAATCTTAAATAGACATGCCCCATTCAAAAAATACAGAACTAAGAACAGATATAGCCCCTGGTTCTCCTCAGACTTGACTGCCCTTGACCAGCACAAAAACATCCTGTGGCGTACTGCATTAGCATCAAATAGCCCCCGCGATATGCAACTTTTCAGGGAAGTTAGGAACCAATATACACAAGCAGTTAGGAAAGCAAAAGGCTAACTTTTTCAAACAGAAATTTGCATCCTGTAGCACTAACTCCAAAAAGTTTTGGGACACTGTAAAGTCCATGGAAAATAAGAGCACTTCCTCCCAGCTGCCCACTGCACTGAGGCTAGGAAACACTATCACCACCGATAAATCTACAATAATCGAGAATTTCAACAAGCATTTTGCTACGGCTGGCCATGCTTTCCACCTGGCTACCACTACCCCGGCCACCAGCTCTGCACCCTCCACTGCAACTTGCCCATGCCCCCCCCCTGCTTCTCCTTCACACAAATCCAGACAGCTGATGTTCTAAAAGAGCTGCAAAATCTGGACCCCTACAAATCATCTGGGCTAGACAATCTGGACCCTTTCTTTCTAAAACTAGCCGCCGAAATTGTCGCAACCCCTATTACTAGCCTGTTCAACCTCTCTTTCGTAACGTCTGAGATCCCCAGAGATTGGAAAGCTGCCGCGGTCATCCCCCTCTTCAAAGGGGGTGACACTCTAGATCCAAACTGTTACAGACCCATATCCATCCTGCCCTGCCTTTCAAAAGTTTTTGAAAGCCAAGTCAACAAACAGATCACCGACCATTTCGAATCCCACCGTACCTTCTCCGCTATGCAATCCGGTTTCCGAGCTGGTCATGGGTGCACTTCAGCCACGCTCAAGGTCCTAAACGATATTATAACCGCGATCGATAATAGACAGTACTGTGCAGCCGTTTTCATTGACCTGGCAAGGCTTTCGACTCTGTCAACCACCGCATTCTTATTGGCAGACTAAATAGCCTTGGTTTCTCAAATGACTGCCTCGCCTGGTTCACCAACTACTTCTCAGATAGAGTTCAATGTGTCAAATCGGAGGGCCTGTTGTCTGGACCTATGGCAGTCTCTATGGGGGTGCCACAGGGTTCAATTCTTGGGCCGACTCTTTTCTCTGTGTATATCAATGACGTCGCTCTTGCTGCTGGTGACTCTCAGATCCACCTCTACGCAGACGACACCAATTTGTATACATCTGGCCATTCATTGGACACTGTGTTAACAAACCTCCAAACGAGCTTCAATTCCATACAACACTCCTTCAGTAGCCTCCAACTGCTCTTAAACACTAGTAAAACTAAATGCATGCTCTTCAACCGAACGCTGCTTGCACCCGCCCACCCGACTAGAATCACTACACTCGACGGGTCTGACCTAGAGTATGTGGACAACTACAAATATCTAGGTGTCTGGTTAGACTGTAAACTCTCCTTCCAGACTCACATTAAGAATCTCCAATCCAAAGTTAAATCTAGAATCGGTTTCCTATTTCGCAACAAAGCCTCCTTCACTCATGCTGCCAAACATGCCCTCGTAAAACTGACTATCCTACCGATCCTTGACTTCGGCGATGTCATTTACAAAATAGCCTCCAACACTCTACACACCAAAGCCCCATATAATACCCACCACTGTGACCTGTACGCTCTTGTTGGCTGGTCCTCACTACATATTCGTCGCCAAACCCACTGGCTCCAGGCCATCTATAAATCACTGCTAGGCAAATCCCCGCCATTGGTCACCATAGCAACACCCACCCGTAGTCTGCGCTCCAGCGGGTATATCTCACTGGTCATCCCCAAAGCCAACACCTCCTTTGGCCGCAATTCCTTCCAGTTCTCTGCTGCCAATGACTGGAACAAATTGCAAAAATCTCTGAAGCTGGAGACACTTATCTCCCTCACTAACTTTAAGCATCAGTTGTCAGAGCACCTTACCGATCACTGCACCTGTACACAGCCCATCTGAAATTAGCCCGCCCAACTACCTCATCCCTATATTGTTATTTATTTTGCTCATTTGTACCCCAGTATCTCTATTTGCACATCATCTCTTGCACATCTATCATTCCAGTGTTAATACTAATTGTAATTATTTTGCACTATAGCCTATTTTATTGCCTTACCTCCATAACTTGCTAAATTTGCACACACTGTATATATATGTATTTCTGTTGTATTTTTTGACTTTGTTTTGTTTTACCCCATATGTAACTCTGTGTTGTTGTTTTTAATCGCACTGCTTTGCTTTATCTTGGCCAGGTCACAGTTGTAAATGAGAACTTGTTCTCAACTGGTTTACCTGGTTAAATAAAGGTGAAATAAAAATAAATAAATAAAATAAAAAGGTGTCCTACAGTATGCCACTCCTTAAAGGTGTGCTACAGTATACCACTTCTTAAAGGTTTCCTACAGTATACCACTCCTTAAAGGTGTCCTACAGTATACCACTCCTTAAAGGTGTCCTACAGTATACCACTCCTTAAAGGTGTCCTACAGTATACCACTCCTTAAAGGTGTCCTACAGTATACCACTCCTTAAAGGTGTCCTACAGTATACCACTCTTTAAAGGTGTCCTACAGTATACCACTCCTTAAAGGTGTCCTAGAGTATACCACTCCTTAAAGGTGTCCTACAGTATACCACTCCTTAAAGGTGTCCTACAGTATACCACACTATAAAGGTGTCCTACAGTATACCACTCTATAAAGGTGTCCTACAGTATACCACTCTATAAAGGTGTCCTACAGTATACCACTCCTTAAAGGTGTCGTACAGCATGCCACTCATTAAAGGTGTCCTACAGTATACCACTCCTTAAAGGTGTCCTACAGTATACCACTCTATAAAGGTGTCCTACAGTATACCACTCCTTAAAGGTGTCCTACAGTATACCACTCCTTAAAGGTGTCCTACAGTATACCACTCCTTAAAGGTGTCCTACAGTATACCACTCCTTAAAGGTGTCCTACAGTATACCACTCTATAAAGGTGTCCTACAGTATACCACTCCTTAAAGGTGTCCTACAGTATACCACTCCTTAAAGGTGTCCTACAGTATACCACTCCTTAAAGGTGTCCTACAGTATATCACTCCTTAAAGGTGTCCTACAGTATACCACTCTATAAAGGTGTCCTACAGTATACCAATCTATAAAGGTGTCCTACAGTATACCACTCCTTAAAGGTGTCCTACAGTATACCACTCCTTAAAGGTGTCCTACAGTATACCACTCCTTAAAGGTGTTCTACAGTATACCACTCCTTAAAAGTGTCCTACACTATATCACTCCTTAAAGGTGTCCTACAGTATACCACTCCTTAAAGGTGTCCTACAGTATACCACTCCTTAAAGGTGTCCTACATTATACCACTCCTTAAAGGTGTCCTACAGTATACCACTCCTTAAAGGTTTCCTACAGTATACCACTCCTTAAAGGTGTCCTACAGTATACCACTCCTTAAAGGTGTCCTACAGTATACCACTCCTTAAAGGTGTCCTACAGAATACTACTCCTTAAAGGTGTCCTAAAGTATACCACTCATTAAAGGTGTCCTACAGTATACCACTCCTTAAAGGTGTCCTACAGTATACCACTCCTTAAAGGTGTCCTACAGTATACCACTCCTTAAAGGTGTCCTACAGTATACCACTCCTTAAAGGTTTCCTACAGTATACCACTCCTTAAAGGTGTCCTACAGTATACCACTCCTTAAAGGTGTCCTACAGTATACCACTCTATAAAGGTGTCCTACAATATACCACTCCTTAAAGGTTTCCTACAGTATACAACTCCTTAAAGGTGTCCTACAGTATACAACTCCTTAAAGGTGTCCTACAGTATACCACTCTATAAAGGAGTCCTACAGTATACCACTCCTTAAAGGTGTCCTAAAGTATACCACTCCTTAAAGGTGTCCTACAGTATACCACTCCTTAAAGGTGTCCTACAGTATACCACTCTATAAAGGTGTCCTACAGTATACCACTCCTTAAAGGTGTCCTACAGTATACCACTCCTTAAAGGTGTCCTACAGTATACCACTTTTTAAAGGTGTCCTACAGTATACCACTCCTTAAAGGTGTCCTACAGCATACCACTCCTTAAAGGTGTCCTACAGTATACCACTCCTTAAAGGTGTCCTACAGTATACCACTCTATAAAGGTGTCCTACAGTATACCACTCCTTAAAGGTGTCCTACAGTATACCACTCCTTAAAGGTGTCCTACAGTATACCACTCCTTAAAGGTGTCCTACAGTATACCACTCCTTAAAGGTGTCCTACAGTATACCACTCTATAAAGGTGTCCTACAGTATACCGCTCCTTAAAGGTGTCCTACAGTATACCACTCTATAAAGGTTTCCTACAGTATACCACTCCTTAAAGGTGTCCTACAGTATACCACTCTATAAAGGTTTCCTACAGTATACCACTCCTTAAAGGTGTCCTACAGTATACCACTCCTTAAAGGTGTCCTACAGTATACCACTCTATAAAGGTGTCCTACAGTATACCACTCCTTAAAGGTGTCCTACAGTATACCACTCCTTAAAGGTGTCCTAATGTATACCACTCCTTAAAGGTGTCCTACAGTATACCACCCCTTAAAGGTGTCCTACAGTATACCACTCTATAAAGGTGTCCTACAGTATACCACTCCTTAAAGGTGTCCTACAGTATACCACTCCTTAAAGGTGTCCTACAGTATACCACTCCTTAAAGGTGTCCTACAGTATACCACTCTATAAAGGTGTCCTACAGTATACCACTCCTTAAAGGTGTCCTACCGTATACCACTCCTTAAAGGTGTCCTACAGTATACCACTCCTTAAAGGTGTCCTACAGTATACCACTCCTTAAAGGTGTCCTACAGTATACCACTCCTTAAAGGTGTCCTACAGTATACCACTCCTTAAAGGTGTCCTACAGTATGCCACTCCTTAAAGGTGTCCTACAGTATACCACTCCTTAAAGGTGTCCTACAGTATACCACTCTATAAAGGTGTCCTACTGTATACCACTCTATAAAGGTGTCCTACAGTATACCACTCCTTAAAGGTGTCCTACAGTATACCCCTCCTTAAAGGTGTCCTACAGTATACCACTCCTTAAAGGTGTCCTACAGTATACCACTCCTTAAAGGTGTCCTACAGTATACCACTCTATAAAGGTGTCCTACTGTATACCACTCTATAAAGGTGTCCTACAGTATACCACTCCTTAAAGGTGTCCTACAGTATACCACTCCTTAAAGGTTTCCTACAGTATACCACTCCTTAAAGGTGTCCTACAGTATACCACTCCTTAAAGGTGTCCTACAGTATACCACTCCTTAAAGGTGTCCTACAGTATACCACTCCTTAAAGGTGTCCTACACTATACCACTCCTTAAAGGTGTCCTACAGTATACCACTCCTTAAAGGTGTCCTACAGTATACCACTCTATAAAGGTGTCCTACAGTATACCACTCCTTAAAGGTGTCCTACAGTATACCACTCCTTAAAGGTTTCCTACAGTATACCACTCTATAAAGGTGTCCTACAGTATACCACTCCTTAAAGGTGTCCTACAGTATACCCCTCCTTAAAGGTGTCCTACAGTATACCACTCCTTACAGGTGTCCTACAGTATACCACTCCTTAAAGGTGTCCTACAGTATACCACTCTATAAAGGTGTCCTACAGTATACCACTCTATAAAGGTGTCCTACAGTATACCACTCCATAAAGGTGTCCTACAGTATACCACTCCTTAAAGTTGTCCTACAGTATACCACTCCTTAAAGGTGTCCTACAGTATACCACTCCTTAAAGGTGTCCTACAGTATACCACTCCTTAAAGGTGTCCTACAGTATACCACTCCTTAATGGTGTCCTACAGTATACCACTCCTTAAAGATGTCCTACAGTATACCACTCCTTAAAGGTGTCCTACAGTATCCCACTCTATATAGGTGTCCTACAGTATACCACTCCTTAAAGGTGTCCTACAGTATACCACTCTATATAGGTGTCCTACAGTATACCACTCCTTAAAGGTGTCCTACAGTATACCACTCCTTAAAGGTGTCCTACAGTATACCACTCCTTAAAGGTGTCCTACAGTATACCACTCCTTAAAGGTGTCCTACAGTATACCACTCTATAAAGGTGTCCTACAGTATACCACTCCTTAAAGGTGTCCTACAGTATACCACTCCTTAAAGGTGTCCTACAGTATACCACTCCTTAAAGGTGTCCTACAGTATACCACTCCTTAAAGGTGTCCTACAGTATACCACTCCTTAATGGTGTCCTACAGTATACCACTCCTTAAAGATGTCCTACAGTATACCACTCCTTAAAGGTGTCCTACAGTATACCACTCTATATAGGTGTCCTACAGTATACCACTCCTTAAAGGTGTCCTACAGTATACCACTCCTTAAAGGTGTCCTACAGTATACCACTCCTTAAAGGTGTCCTACAGTATACCACTCCTTAAAGGTGTCCTACAGTATACCACTCCTTAAAGGTGTCCTACAGTATACCACTCTATAAAGGTGTCCTACAGTATACCACTCCTTAAAGGTGAAGTACAGTATTCCACTCTTTAAAGCTCTTTGCCACCTTCTCCTTCCTGCTGAATCCTCCTCCTCCTCCTCCCCCTCTTCCTCCCTCTCTGTGGTTTGAAAAGAAGGTTGACGACATCCGATCCTCATTTATTAAGTCAAATGACACCGCTGGTCCTGCTCACACTGCCCTACCCTATGCTTTGACTTCTTTCTCCCCTCTCTCTCCAGATGAAATCTTGCGACTTGTGACGGCCGGCCGCCCAACAACCTGCCCGCTTGACCCTATCCCCTCCTCTCTTCTCCAGACCATTTCCGGAGACCTTCTCCCTTACCTCACCTCGCTCATCAACTCATCCTTGACCGCAGGCCATGTCCCTTCCGTCTTCAAGAGAGCGAGAGTTGCACCCCTCCTCAAAAAACCTACACTCGATCCCTCCGATGTCAACAACTACAGACCAGTATCCCTTCTATCTTTTCTCTCCAAAACTCTTGAGCGTGCCGTCTCTAGCCAACTCTCCTGCTATCTCTCTCAGAATGACCTTCTTGATCCAAACCAGTCAGGTTTCAAGACTGGTCATTCAACTGAGACTGCTCTTCTCTGTGTCACGGAGGCTCTCCGCACTGCTAAAGCTAACTCTCTCTCCTCTGCTCTTATCCTTCTAGACCTATCCGCTGCCTTTGATACTGTGAACCATCAGATCCTCCTCTCCACCCTCTCCGAGTTGGGCATCTCCGGCGCTGCTCACTCTTGGATTGCGTCCTACCTGACAGGTCGCTCCTACCAGGTGGCGTGGCGAGAATCTGTCTCCGCAGCACGTGCTCTCACCACTGGTGTCCCCCAGGGCTCAGTTCTAGGCCCTCTCCTATTCTCTCTATACACCAAGTCACTTGGCTCTGTCATATCCTCAAATGGTCTCTCCTATCATTGCAAAAAAATAAAATAAAAGTGGTTGTCCCACTGGCTATCATAAGTTGAATGCAACAATTTGTAAGTTGCTCTGGATAAGAGCGTCTGCTAAATGACGTAAATGTCATGTCACTCCTTTGAGTGCTTATGTTTCCCCAGCCTAGTATCCCTCAGCTTGAGTTGGCTCTCTCTCTCTCGCTCGCTCTGTCTCTCTCCCTCTCCCTGTGTCTCTGTGTCTCTGTGTCTCTGTGTCTCTGTGTCTCTCTGTCTCTCTCTGTCTCTCTGTCTCTCTCTCTCTCTCTCTCTCTCTCTCTCTCTCTCTCTCTCTCTCTCTCTCTCTCTCTCTCTCTCTCTCTCTCTCTCTCTCTCTCTATCTATATATATCTCTCTCCCCATCTCTCTCTCCTTTTCTCTTATAAGTCAAAATGAAAACATATGCTTCTTCTTTCTCTTCAGCAGAACATAACAATGTTTCTTTGAAACACACACCCCAAAACGCACACACACACACACACACACACACACACACGCACAAAATAACACACACTCATACACACACACACACACACACACAGGTAACAATGTGTCTTTGAAACAACACAGCAAGGGAGGCAGAGATTATCTATCTCCTAGTGAAACTAAATGTATGATGATTATCTACAGTGAGGGAAAAAAGTATTTGATCCCCTGCTGATTTTGTACATTTGACCACTGACAAAGAAATGATCAGTCTATCATTTTAATGGTAGGTTTATTTGAACAATGAGAGACAGAATAACAAAAAAATCCAGAAAAAAAACGCATGTCAAAAATGTTATAAATTGATTTGCATTTTAATGAGGGAAATAAGTATTTGACCCCCTCTCAATCAGAGAGATTTCTGGCTCCCAGGTGTCTTTTATACAGGTAACGAGCTGAGATTAGGAGCACACTCTTAAAGGGAGTACTCCTAATCTCAGCTTGTTACCTGTATAAAAGACACCTGTCCACAGAAGCAATCAATCAATCAGATTCCAAACTCTCCACCATGGCCAAGACCAAAGAGCTCTCCAAGGATGTCAGGGACAAGATTGTAGACCTACACAAGGCTGGAATGGGCTACAAGACCATCGCCAAGCAGCTTGGTGAGAAGGTGACAACAGTTGGTGCGATTATTCGCAAATGGAAGAAACACAAAAGACCTGTCAATCTCCCTCGGCCTGGGGCTCCATGCAAGATCTCACCTCGTGGAGTTGCAATGATCATGAGAACGGTGAGAATCAGCCCAGAACTACACGGGAGGATCTTATCAATGATCTCAAGGCAGCTGGGACCATAGTCACCAAGAAAACAATTGGTAACACACTATACCGTGAAGGACTGAAATCCTGCAGCGCCCGCAAGGTCCCCCTGCTCAAGAAAGCACATATACATGCCCGTCTGAAGTTTGCCAATGAACATCTGAATGATTCAGAGGAGAACTGGGTGAAAGTGTTCAGATGAGACCAAAATGGAGCTCTTTGGCATCAACTCAACTCGCCGTGTTTGGAGGAGGAGGAATGCTGCCTATGACCCCAAGAACACCATCCCCACCGTCAAACATGGAGGTGGAAACATTATGCTTTGGGGGTGTTTTTCTGCTAAGGGGACAGGACAACTTGAATAAGAATAAGAGAATAAGAGCACTTCCTCCCAGCTGCCCACTGCACTGAGGCTAGGAAACACTATCACCACCGATAAATCTACAATAATCGAGAATTTCAACAAGCATTTTGCTACAGCTGGCCATGCTTTCCATCTGGCTACCACTACCCCGGCCACCAACTCTGCACCCTCTGCTGCAACTTGCCCATGCCCCCCCCGCTTCTCCTTCACACAAATTCAGACAGCTGATGTTTTGAAAGCGCTGCAAAATCTGGACCCCTACAAATCAGCTGGGCTAGACAATCTGGACCCTTTCTTTCTAAAACTAGCCGCCGAAATTGTCGCAACCCCTATTACTAGTCTGTTCAACCTCTCTTTCATAACGTCTGAGATCCCCAGAGATTGGAAAGCTGCCGCGGTCATCCCCCTCTTCAAAGGGGGTGACACTCTAGATCCAAACTGCTACAGACCTATATCCATCCTGCCCTGCCTTTCGAAAGTATTTGAAAGCCAAGTTAACAAACAGATCACCGACCATTTCGAATACCACCGTACCTTCTCCGCTATGCAATCCGGTTTCCGAGCTGGTCATGGGTGCACTTCAGCCACGCTCAAGGTCCTAAACGATATTATAACCGCGATTGATAATAGACAGTACTGTGCAGCCGTCTTCATCGACCTGGCCAAGGCTTTCGACTCTGTCAACCACCGCATTCTTATTGGCAGACTAAATAGCCTTGGTTTCTCAAATGACTGCCTCGCCTGGTTCACCAACTACTTCTCAGATAGAGTTCAGTGTGTCAAATCGGAGGGCCTGTTGTCTGGACCTATGGCAGTCTCTATGGGGGTGCCACAGGGTTCAATTCTTGGGCCGACACTTTTCTCCGTGTATATCAATGATGTCGCTCTTGCTGCTGGTGACTCTCAGATCCACCTCTACGCAGACGACACCATTTTGTATACATCTGGCCCTTCATTGGACACTGTGTTAACAAACCTCCAAACGAGCTTCAATGCCATACAACAATCCTTCAGTAGCCTCCAACTGCTCTTAAACACTAGTAAAACTAAATGCATGCTTTTCAATCGAACGCTGCTGGCACCCGCCCACCCGACTAGAATCACCACTCTCGACGGGTCTGACCTAGAGTATGTGGACAACTACAAATACCTAGGTGTCTGGTTAGACTGTAAACTCAACTTCCAGACTCACATAAAGAATCTCCAATCCAAAGTTAAATCTAGAATCGGCTTCCTATTTCGCAACAAAGCCTCCTTCACTCATGTTGCCAAACATGCCCTCGTAAAACTGACTATCCTACCGATCCTTGACTTCGGCGATGTCATTTACAAAATAGCCTCCAACACTCAGCAAATTGGATGTAGTCTATCACAGTGCCATCCGTTTTGTCTCCAAAGCCCCATACACTACCCACCACTGTGACCTGTACGCTCTTGTTGGCTGGTCCTCACTACAAGTTCGTCGTCAAACCCACTGGCTCCAGGCCATCTATAAATCACTGCTAGGCAAATCCCCGCCTTATCTTAGCTCATTGGTCACCATAGCAGCACCCACCCGTAGTCTGCGCTCCAGCAGGTATATCTCACTGGTCATTCCCAAAGCCAACACCTCCTTTGGCCGCCATTCCTTCCAGTTCTCTGCTGCCAATGACTGGAACGAATTGCAAAAATCTCTGAAGCTGGAGACTCTTATCTCCCTCAATAACTTTAAGCATCAGTTGTCAGAGCACCTTACCGATCACTGCACCTGTACACAGCCCATCTGAAATTAGCCCACCCAACTACCTCATCCCTATATTGTTATTTATTTTGCTCTTTTGCACCCCAGTATCTCTATTTGCACATAATCTCTTGCACATCTAGCATTCCAGTGTTAATACTATTGTAATTATTTTGCACTATAGCCTATTTATTGCCTTACCTCCATAACTTGCTACATTTGCACACACTGTATATATATTTTCTGTTGTATTTTTGACTTTATGTTTTTTACCACATATGTAACTCTGTGTTGTTTTTATTGCACTGCTTTGCTTTATCTTGGCCAGGTCGCAGTTGTAAATGAGAACCTGTTCTCAACTGGCTTACCTGGTTAAATAAAGGTGAAAAAAAAAAAAAAAAAACTTCACCGCATAAAAGGGACGATGGCCGTCAAATCTTGGGTGACAACCTCCTTCCCTCAGCCAGGTCATTGAAAATGGGTCGTGGATGGGTATTCCAGCATGACATTGACCCAAAACACACGGCCAAGGCAACAAAGGAGCGGCTCAAGAAGAAGCACATTAACGTCCTGGAGTGGCCTAGCCAGTCTCCAGACCTTAATCCCATAGAAAATCTGTGGAGGGAGATGAAGGTTAGAGTTGCCAAACGTCAGCCTCGAAACCTTAATGACTTGGAGAAGATCTGCAAAGAGGAGTGGGACAAAATCCCTCCTGAGATGTGTGCAAACCTGGTGGCCAACTACAATAAACGTCTGACCTCTGTGATTGCCAACAAGGGTTTTGTGACCAAGTACTAAGTCATGTTTTGCAGAGGGGTCAAATACTTATTTCCCTCATTAAAATGCAAATCAATTTATTAAAAAAATGTACATGCGTTTTTCTGGATTTTTGTGTTGTTATTCTGTCTCTCACTGTTCAAATAAACCTACCATTAAAATTATAGACTGATCATTTCTTTGTCAGTGGGAAAACGTACAAAATCAGCAGGGGATCAAATACTTTTTTCCCTCACTGTATCTCCCAGTGAGACTAAAGGTGCAATGATTCTCTACAGTGAGATTAAAGGTATTATTATTATTATATATATATTGGGGGGGGGGGGTAGGGGGAGGGTAGAAGGATTACTTTATCCTATCCCAGGTATTCCTTAAAGAGGTGGGGTTTCAAGTGTCTCCGGAAGGTGGTGAGTGACTCCGCTGTCCTGGCGTCGTGAGGGAGCTTGTTCCACCATTGGGGTGCCAGAGCAGCGAACAGTTTTGACTGGGCTGAGCGGGAACTGTGCTTCCGCAGAGGTAGGGGGGCCAGCAGGCCAGAAGTGGATGAACGCAATGCCCTCGTTTGGGTGTAGGGACTGATCAGAGCCTGAAGGTACAGAGGTGCCGATCCCCTCACAGCTCCATAGGAAAGCACCATGGTCTTGTAGCAGATGCGAGCTTCAACTGGAAGCCAGTGGAGTGTGCGAAGGAGCTGGGTGACGTGAGAGAACTTGGGAAGGTTGAACACCAGACGTGCTGCGGCATTCTGGATGAGTTGTAGGGGTTTAATGGCACAGGCAGGGAGCCCAGCCAACAGCGAGTTGCAGTAATCCAGACGGGAGATGACAAGTTTCTGGATTAGGACCTGTGCCGCTTCCTGTGTAAGGCAGGGTCGTACTCTGCAAATGTTGTAGAGCATGAACCTACAGGATCGGGTCACCGCCTTGATGTCTCAATAGAGAGACTAAAGGTATAATAATTATCTATATCATAGTGAGACTAAATGTATAATAATTCTCTATAGTGAGACTTAAGGTATAATGATTGTCTATTTTGCGCCATCAGTACAGATACCAACACATCTTGACCACCAAAGTCCATTTTATGTCACAAAGCTTTCCAGTACTTAGAAAATATCCTCCCCTGTTGTCCTGGTTTCCAGTGGTTTGCAGAAGAGGATGTCTTCCTTGATTGACCCCCCGATAAACGTAACGGAGCTATACCAGGAGCTGTGCCAGGCCCGCCACGTCTGCTGACTCATCCAGCTGTAACGCATAGAATTCACTGGCTTGTATGCGAAGCAGTAATTGTTTTCAAAACGTCTCCTGCCACGTCACTGATGCGTCGTGAAACAGTGTTGTTTGATAGAAGGCATTGTCTGTATAGTTTATTTTGGGCCTTTTCCCCCAGCATTGTCCCAGCCATATCAGAAGCAGCAGGAAGAATGAAGTCCTCCAGTATGGGGCTTGCAGTATGGGGCTTGCAGTATGGGGCTTGCAGTATGGGGCTTGCCTGTCCTACCCGCTCGGTAGCTCACCACATAAGACGCTCCTAGCCCCTTCTTATTAATGGTATCTGTTGCTTTTATACATGTCTTACTACTCGAAAGTCGTCTTAATTCTCGCTTGAAAAAAACTCCCGTGGCTTATTTTTCAAATTGGCATGTTTTCATCGAGTTGTGAGATAGTACTTTAGCACTGTGGCTGAGGAAAGGCACTGTTCCCAATATAAGTGAACCCCAAAATCAATGTAGTTCTCATCATATTTGCGCCTCCTCGACGGTACCAACGTCCCTGTCTGTTGCTCGGTGCTTTCCCGGGTAAAGTGGGCAGTAGCTCTTCGGCTGCGTCAGATTCACCAACTGTCAGTGTCCATGCTAGCTTGGCTAGCAACACATGTAGAATGACTGATGCTAGCATTGGATGTGCTGGTGGAAGCAGAACAACTTGTGTCGTCGACGGGTGCAGGTGCAGTGCTGCTGGTAGTAACAGAGAGAGGAGAGAGAGAGAGACATTGAGAGAGAGAGGGGGAGAGAGAGAGAGAGAGAGAGAGAGAGAGAGATAGATAGAGAGAGAGAGACAGAGAGAGAGAGAGAGAGAGAGAGAGAGAGAGAGAGAGAGAGAGAGAGAGAGAGAGAGAGAGAGAGAGAGAGAGAGAGACAGAGAGAGAGAGAGAGAGAGAGAGAGAGAGACAGAGAGAGAGAGTTGAGCAGTTTCCAGTTGAGCTGCTACAGTGCCTTGCAACAGTATTCATCCCCCTTGGTGTTTTTCCTATTTTGTTGCATTACAACCTGGAATTTAAATGGGTTTTTAATTTGGATTTCATGTAATGGACATACACAAAATAGTCCAAATTGGTGAAGTAAAAAAAAAAAAAGAAAACTTGTTTTAAAAAAATTATACAAAATAAATAACGGAAAAGTGGTGCGTGCATATGTATTCACCCCCTTTGCTATGAAGCCCCTACATAAGATCTGGTGCAACCAATTACCTTCAGAAGTCACATAATTAGTTAAATAAAGTCCACCTGTGTGCAATCTAAGTATCACATGATCTGTCACATGATCTCAGTGTATATATATATACCTGTTCTGAAAGGCCCCAGAGTCTGCAACACCACTAAGCAAGGGGCACCACCAGGCAAGCGGCACCATGAAGACCAAGGAGCTCTCCAAACAGGTCAAGGACAAAGTTGTGGAGAAGTACAGATTAGGGTTGGGTTATAAAACAATATCTGAAACTTTGAACATCTCACAGAGCACCATTAAATCCATTATTAAAAAATGGAAAGAATATGGCACCACAACAAACCTGCCAAGAGATGGCCGCCCACCAAAACTCACGGACCAGGCAAGGAGGGCATTAATCAGAGAGGCAACAAAGAGACCAAAGATAACCCTGAAGGAGCTGCAAAGCTCCACAGCGGAGATTGGAGTATCTGTCCATTTAAACCTTACACTCCACAGAGCTGGGCTTTACGGAAGAGTGGCCAGAAAAAAGCAATTGCTTAAAGAAGAAAATAAGCAAACACGTTTGGTGTTCGCCAAAAGGCATGTGGGAGACTCCCCAAACATATGGAAGAAGGTACTCTGGTCAGATGAGACTAAAATTGAGCTTTTTGGCCATCAAGGAAAACGCTATATCTGGCGCAAACCCAACACCTCTCATCACCCCGAGAACACCATCCCCACAGTGAAGCATGGTGGTGGCAGCATCATGCTGTGGGGATGTTTTTCAACGGCAGGGACTGGGATACTGGTCAGAATTGAAGGAATGATGGATGGCACTAAATACAGGGAAATTCTTGAGGGAAACCTGTTTCAGTCTTCCAGAGATTTGAGACTGGGACGGAGGTTCACCTTCCAGCAGGACAATGACCCTAAGTATACTTCTAAAGCAACACTCGAGTGATTTAAAGTCATTTAAATGTTTTGGAATGGCTTTGTCAAAGCCCAGACCTCAATCCAATTGAGAATCTGTGGTATGACTTAAAGATTGCTGTACACCAGCGGAACCCATCCAACTTGAAGGAGCTGGAGCAGTTTTGCCTTGAAGAATGGGCAAAAATCCCAGTGGCTAGATGTGCCAAGCTTATAGAGACATACCCCAAGAGACTTGCATCTGTAATTGCTGCAAAAGGTGGCTCT